>NC_081181.1:124205820-124372098 GCF_029867415.1 Vicia villosa | reverse complement strand
GGTAGCATACAAGAACACATTGACCTTTTGATGGTCGAAGGCGATGAGAAAACAACCTTGGGGTCAGAAATGCCTCCCAAATTTCCATAGACTCAGTTTGTTGATCCTGAGATGTTGATGGGAACCTGCGAGTAAACCATTCAGGACCAATTGTTCTGTGTACGAACGGAGCCATAGAAGGATCGAACTGATTGCGCTGGGAGAACATCATTGTATATGCTAGAAAATGTTCACGAAGCTTCCCAGTTTCTTCTTTTGGAGTTAGGTAAGCCAACCTGGTTCCTTCTATAGTTCGATTCTTAATTTTGTTATCTTCTTCATTGACATTGCCTCGAAAAGGAAGATAAGTTTCGAACGTAGCATTAAGCCACAGTTGCAGTAGCCAGAAAGGACCAGCAAAAAGCAGAGTGCCAGTTTTGTAGTTTTTGGTAAGGTTCGAGGCTTCGCTAAGATTTTCATAAAGAGATCCTAAAAGTAACTGGCTTAGGTTGAGCTTTTTTCCAGCATGTAGCTGATTAGCCATGCAAAGGTATCTCTTTGCGACCTGTATGGATCTTGAGCAGAAGGCACATCGTGAGAGCCATAATGCCAAGAAAGCGATATGTTCTTCATCAGAAACTTCTTCTTGCGTTTTGTCATGGTGCTTCTGGATGAAAGCAGTGTAAGTAACTGTTGATTCACTAAAACCAATAGTATCAGTATCCATCTCATTGGGATCGAAGGTCTCCCCGGTTGGTCGAAGTCCCGTAATAGCAGCTATATCAAAGATAGTGGGGGTAACCATCCCACATGGGAGATGGAAAGTATTGTGAGAAGCATCTCAAAAGTGAACCGCTGCTACTAACATGAGTTGGTTATATTCTAAGCCTGTTTTTGACAGTTGAATTAAATCATATATGCCTAACGATTTCCAGAAAGATCCTTTCGTTCTCTCTACTTTTTCTAACCAGGCATAGTACAAATCAGGATCTTTGGCTAAAGGGATTGACCTAAACACTTTTACAAAGTTGGTCATATAGTTTAACCTAATTTTCTCCAAAGCCAAAGGGGTCACAGTTGAAGTTTCTTCAGTATTAGCAGATTCTCCTAAGGGGGAACGACCATCTTCATCTATCTTAATCTTACTAACTAAGGGTCTAGTTTTGTAATAAGCGGGGAAGAATTTGTTCACAGATGAATTGTTTTCACCTGGTAACGGACCCATAAAAGCAAGAGGTTTTCCAGAAAGTTCAAAGGGAATGATTACCTGGGAAGCGTAAATAGCGCGCACTTCTGCGGTATTAGGGTTTGGAATGTGTTCTTGTTCCCCAGACCGCATTGTTGTTTGGAGCTTCAGAACAGGTTGAAGAACATTTGAAGATGAAGCCATGGAGAGATTTTGATTGGAAAAGTAAGCTTTTTGAAAGGGTTGAGAGTTGTTTTTTTTCTTTTGAAGAGGATGAAGAAATAGGAATGAAAAGTTGTACAAAAGTGCAAAACCAAGTATTTAAAGGTTTAACGGAAACCCTTTTTAAATCTTTTTGGGTAAAAACCAAGGGACACGTGGCGGCTAGTGATTTAATCCAACGGCGGTCGAATAAATTAGCTTTACTCCTAGTATGTAGGAGTAATGATCAAGAAGTAAGGTCAAAAACGTGGGAATGTAAGTTATGAGAAGACATCTTTGAAAATGACAAGACGTTTTGGAAACAGGGTCAGCAATGATTGTGACGTTAGTCAGCAATCTTGGAACTTTCAAAGATCAACAAGAGACGAAATCTTATGATGGCAAGAAACGCCTATTTCTCTTGATTTTCGAAACAGGCATTTATTGGGGGCAATTTGTTAGCTGAAGATTTCGTTTTATAAATTGGTTCTTCGAAGAAGTAAACATTCGAAGGAAAGATGGTTACTGATGACCATCCCTTAAAAAATAAAAGAATGGCTCCTGATGGCCATGCTTCGAGAATGAAGATTTCTAAGTTCGTTGTGAAGATAATGAACACTGAAGCTAGTAGAAGTGTATGTCTTCGAGGACTTAGACAAAATTTATGAAATATGTTCAAGTATTACTACTTAGCGTGTTTTCGTAGTGTTTTTAAATACACTGCCACGCGTCGAAGAAGGACTCAGGCGGGAAGATTTGAAATTCGAAGACGGTTTCGTAACTGTCTAAGTAACAGATGGCGTCCCTGGAGTTCTTATGAGAAACGTGGCATTAGATTAGCGTAGGGCCGTTAAGGTCGAAATTAGTATAAATAGGAATCTTAATGTTAGGATTCTGTGTGTTCATTTTGTACAAATCACTCACATATTACTCAAGTATCAAGTGTTAAGAGAAAGAGTTCGCTGAGAAAATGTACGTATGACACCACCATTTTAATACATGTGTATTATCTTTCGTTTTCAAATATCTTTCAGTATTATTGCATTTCATTTACTTCTTGCCATTTACATTTCTGTATTTTTACTTTCATGTCATTTACTTTTGAAGTATTTAACATTCCTGCATTTTAAGATTCTGTACGCTTTAACAATACTTTCGTTTCATATGTTATTTTACTTATCCTTTCACTGAAATTATACTTACATATAACCAAGTGATTGTCAAGATTACTCGTTTTATTCGAAACAATTCTTACTAACGAAGACGAATCATGACTATGGTTCGAGTGACCATTGATAACAATCTCTTTGACTATGTGTCCTAGGATCAATCTAGTCGATCCTGCGAGTAACCAAATCATATTTATTATAGTTTGGAAGACTAGCGGTTGTTTACCGGAAATCACCGTAAACAGGTACATTCATGTATGTTTTCTCTGTTCTAGAGATTAAGCTCTGATTCGTTTTGTGTTGGAACATCGGCCATGGAAGTCATATGAAAGCAATTGTTATGTCACAGAGGTAACAATCAGCTTGCTTTCTTTTCAGTGATTATGGATAGAAATTAGCTTGTCTAGCATGTGCTATTCTTAAGCTTTGTTTGGTGTCGATTGCATGTGAAGTTTTGTGTGTGTAAAGCTGAATGCACCCTCAAAGCAAGTGTGTGGTATGTTGTTGTAATGCTAAGAACTCTCACATCGGCTAGTAGTGAAAACATATTAGAGTTTATAAACCAAACTCACTTATTGGTAAACAAATTCAAAACAGGTTGAGTAAATGGGCTACTCAAGTACATACCATTTGTATAGGCCCAAATATATTTTTTTAATAAAAAAGTAAACAGTTAAAATAGTTAATTTTTTTATAAAAAAAAAATAGAAAAGAATTATTACAAAAAAAAATTGATATAAAAAAGTTTAAAAAATATAATATATAAATAAAAGAATTAATTATTCCACGTGGCTCTTAAAAATTAAATCAAAAATAAAATAAAAATTCAGTTGGACTGCCAAGTCACTCAAAATTGGAATCTAAGCTGAAATAGTACATTCAGGGACTATAACGAGGGAATCTGAATATTATGAAGTTTGTTTTACAAAAAAAAAACTTTACCAGGGGTTAAAATCAAATTTCGCTAACATTACATAATGGGTTTGTATATTTAACCCTAAAATTAATAATGAAATTTATTCATTGTAATTTTTTCATTTAATTATAAATTTCTTTCATTTATGTATATCATTTTTTTTAAATTAATTCTTTTATGAATAAATATGTTTAATAGCAACTAGTATAGATGATTAAAGAGAAACAAAAATAGAATAAAATAAAGAAGGAAGATATTTATTAATGCGTTTCGATTAATAGTGTATATTTATGTGAATATAGAGCAAACATAGTTCCTTTGATTTTTTTCTAATAATTAGGATTATAGAGTTACAAGCAATATATAATACTACGGTATGTAACACGTCAGTCCCTAGATTCTATATTCACTGGTTCTTGATGAGGCTGAATCATCTTTTCCTCTTGCTTCAATATTCTGGCCAACTCTTCAGGGATATGAATCAAAAACAACTTGGGAAATTTTTCTCAGTCAAACAATGGCACAACAATAGAAATGTTATCATCATTCTGCACACGACTAAATTGGATCACATGTTGATCCATTAGCTTCTGCAGATATAACATGAATTCCACACACCTATCTGGCTCAGACAAACATATTTTGCAACCATCATGTACTCTTTTAATCAATCCTCTTTAATCAATCCTGCTTTATCTAGCTTCTTATTGACCACTGTCATGGAAGCTTTCACTTTGGTCACATGTCTCACCAAGCTTTCATCATTACTTTCCACAACATTAACAGTTGGACCACCACGTCCAGGTAGAGGGTTATTGGCCACGTTTGGAACATCAGCGAAGGACGTAATCTTCTAATCAATTAACTCTTGCTATTTAGCTTTGAACACATGGAAGTTCTCAATTGAATGGCCCTCGGAATCTTCATGGAAAGCATATCTGGAGTTCGCATCATACCACCACTTACGTGGTATTGGCATTGCACCTAACTTTTTTGGTACCACTGTGTCATCGGAATAGGATCATACTTCTTATCAGCATAACAACATGGCGGCTGTTGCTGAGGCAGATTCTAACGTTGTAGCTGATTTCTTTGTTGATTCTAGTTTATTTGTTGATTTTGGTTCCTTTGCTGATTATGATTCTGAGGAACCCGAACCTGAGGTGTTTTCACGGGAACTTTGAATTGGCATGGCCTGCTGGTATGGCATAGTTGGATACTGCACAGTTGCCACATAAGGATATTGGAGATAAGGCATTTGCATTGGAGTTGCTTGTTGCACATTTCCTTTGCCCTTCTTAGCAGAGACAACATTAGTCTCACCCATTTTCTTGCGGTAACCATTGAAATCTTTTTTGCCCCAATTGAGCTGTTAGAACCTCCAAGAATCTTTCCATTCTTCAACCCCTCTTCGGCCTTCTTCCCAACAATAATTATATCATAGAAACTAGAGGATACATTACCAACCAACCTCTCATAATATTTCCCCCATAGGGTACCCATGAATATATCATTATACTATTTATCAACTAAAGGAGGTTTCACCCTTGCAATCAACTCTATCGATCTTTGTGCACACTATTTAAAAGATTCACCTTCTTTTTGTGTCATGCTTTGGAGTAGGGTACGACTGGGAGCCTAGTTAGAGTTGTAATTATGTTTCTTGGAAAAGGCTTCAGCTAACTCATCCCAAGTACGTACATTCCTTCTTTCAAGTTGCAGGTATTAGTCTAGATATGCTCCTGTCAAACTGTATTAGAAACAGTGCATCATCAGTTTATCATCTCGAACATGGGTAGCCATCTTTTGGCAGAATATCTTCAAGTGATTATTTGGACAGCTTAAGCCTTTGTATTTTTCAAAGTCATGTACTTTGAATTTAGCAGAGATCGCAACATCGGGCACCAGATATATTTATAAGGCACTCGTGTTGGTTAAGTTTTGTACTCGTAAGGTCTTAATTTGTTCGGCCTATTCACGACACATATTCATAGCTTCAGACTCTTCAGCAGTAGCATGAATAAACATAAGAACAATCTCAAGATAGTATTGCATGTCATACTCGTCTTGGGATTCTTCATCACCTTGAGGAGGTGGAATATTACTTGCCTGAGTAACAGGAAGTCCCTGAACGTTATGTCCATTTGTAGGTGTAGAAATATGTAGTAGATGAGGTTGACCAGGAGTTTCCTAAGTTTGAGGAGTAAAGTCTGGATGAAGTCCATACATCGAAACAAGCAACTAATTAGAGGTGTCACATATTCGACTTAAACAAAATCACAAATCATGCTCACAGTACATGGATACATAACACTTATATAGGAGGAAACTCATAATTCATCAAACATTTAAATCCAAACAACTTTATAATATCACAGCGGAATCCAGATAACAACACATATCCAAGTCTTATATCCTTTCCAACATGGCACAATGTGTCCAACATGTCTCAACAAGATATAACATCAAAATCCAACAAAAGATAGTCAACATAAAACAAGACACAAGCAAGTATCGCAAACATCCCCCCCCGAGTGCTATGTATCAGAGCATCGACACACCGATTCGAGCTATAAGGTAAACGGCTACTCCACGTCGTTACCTGCACGTTACCAGCAGAGGGTAACATTCAAACAGAACGGGTGAGATATCAGTCATTATAAAGAAACATATGATAATATTCAGAGCAAGAGAAATATGCCATTGGGCACACATCGCTATTCGCCATTAAGGCCTCGTCGCTTTTGCCATTAAGGCCACGTCTCTTTTATGCAATGGATGTGACTCATTGAACTTAACATCCATACAAACACAAACATCGACTAAACATCATTACTTTCATAGTAATTCATCACTTCACAACCACGTCGCTATGTTGTAACACCATACAACAATGCATCACTTCACAACAACAATTACAAACATAAAACAAGTTCATTTAAAGAAAGCTTCAAAAAGGTTTACAAAGGTTTTCAAATCATATTCATTAGAAAGATCTCAATTCTATCTTCACGGAGGTTCAAACGGCACTTAAAAATGAGTTATGGATCAAAAGTTATGGTCTTTATAAATTCTGCCAAAAATTGAATCCTTAGGTCAACACAGGCTTCTCCCAGGTCGACGCAGGAAAGTTTCTATCTCCCTCGGATCTGCTTAGGTAGGCGCATACATTGCGTAGGTCGACGCATCACTGAGGAAAAATAGGTTCCCTCCTCTACGGGTTGGTTTAGGTCGACGCAGTCTGAAGGAAATAAATTCCCACCTCTACTAGTTCGTTTAGGTTGACGCAGGCCTCTGCGTAGGTCGACCCAGGCTGCATGAAAACTCAGATTTCACTATTTTTCTTCTATAATTCCCTCATACAACACCTATTAACCCATACACAATCCATACATCAATTGAAAACAAATTATCACACATACAAGGTTCCTAAACACATTTCAACTCATGGGTTCACATACAAACATCATCAATCATACTTAGACTCACAATTTCATAGAAATCTATTATGAACCCTAAAAATTTCAATTCATTTTTCACACAATCATGGATAACAACATACAATCAAAACTCCACCTAAAACATCATCATACATCCGTTTAGCATGAAAGAATCCCACCCTTACCTTAGGTTTTAGATTGAAGACAACTCTAGCCTCAATCTTGGATTCTCCTCTTCTCTTCACTCTTCTATTATTTTCTCAATTTTCACAATATAAGCTTCTAATCTCTAATTCTCTAAAACCCTTGTTTTTATTAAACCCTTACTATCTTTCTCATAATGCTAATGGGCTCTAATTAGTACCCCTCACTTACTAACACCAACTTAGGCCCAATAACTAATAGCTTCACTAACTTATATTATTTACTAATAATTCTCAAATAAAATAACATAAAATCAATTAAGCATATAATTAACACATAATTCACACGATTGTCAATTAATTCACACAACATGCATAACATAAATAATTAAAGTAAAAACAGGCATTACAACTCTCCCCCACTTAGAATATTTTCGTCCTAAAAAATTACCTCAATCAAACAACTCGGGATACGACTCGCTCATCTTGCTTTCTAATTCCCATGTCATAATCTCTCTGGTAGCTCCCGACAAAACTACCTTCACCAAAGAAATCACTTTGCCTCTAAGCGTCTTCGTCTCGCGATCCTCAATCCTTACCGGCATAGTCTCCACCGTGAGATTATCCCGCACTTGCACATGATCCATATGAATTACATGCGAAGGATAAAAAATATACATCCGAAGTTGCGACACATGAAACACATCATGCAAATTCGAAAGATTAGGCGGTAACGCCACTCTATACGCCGCACTTCCAACCTTCTCTGAAATCTGATATGGTCCAATAAAACGAGGAGTGAGCTTCTTCGCCTTCAAGGCTCTCCCCACACCGGTCACCGGCGTGACTCTAAAAAATACATGATCACCAGCTTGAAATTCCAAATCTTTCCTTCTCTTGTCATGATAACTCTTCTGCCTACTCTGAGAAGTCTTCATTCTCTCACGAATCAACTTAACCTTCTCGGTAGTCTCTCGAACAATCTCAAGTTTAAGTACTACACTCTCACCAGATTCATACCAACACAACAGAGTCCTACACCTCCAACCATACAATGCTTCGAAAGGTGCCATTCCAATACTCGAATGGTAACTATTGTTGTAAGTGAACTCGATTAATGGAAGATAAGTATCCCACGTACCTCTCTGCTCAAGAACGCAAGCTCTTGACAAGTCCTCCAACAACTGAATAGTCCTATTCGCCTGACCATCTGTTTGAGGATGATATGCCGAACTCAACCTCAACTTAGAACCCAATTCCTCTTGCAAACTTTTCCAAAAATCTGAAGTGAACCTCGGATCTCTATCCCAAACAATGCACAAAGGAACACCATGCAGCTTAACAATCACATGGATATAAATCTCTGCCAACTTAGAAACTGGATACGTGATGTTAATAGGTATGAAATGAGCCGACTTCGTAAGCCTATCAACAATCACCCAAATCGAATCATGACCTCTTACTGTATTCGGGAAACCCGTCACAAAATCCATAGAAATGCTATCCCATTTCCATTCCGGAACTTCCAACGGTTGCATTAATCCAGCAGGCTTTTGATGTTCAACTTTCGATTTCTGACAAGTCAAACATGCGTTGTCATACCCCAAAATTTTCCCACCATATTTCATGCAAGCATCAAAAGCTCGAGACTCAATTGAGTACACACTCTCCTAATCAAAGGCTCCTAAAACTAGGGTTTTTAAGTTCTTGGTGAAAAAGGATAAGTCATGGCCTCAAATGGAACCCATGGCCTCTCATATGACTCATAGTATCCTCATGACAAAATTCAAGCTTCAATTCACAAGATTGCTTAGTCAAAAGCTCAGAAGGTCAACAGTCAACTAATTTGACCTAAAAGTCAACTGTGGTCAAAGTACAGTCAAAACTTCTGATTTTTGGTCAACATCCTCATTATGAAGTATCATTCATCATTTGATCAATTCTTGATCATGATTCATCAAAGGAAGCTCAGAAATCAACAAAACCTATAGTTTCTAAATTAGGGTTTTAAGGAGAAAGTCAACTGAACTTTGACCAGCCATAACTCTCACATGGAACATCAAAAATTTCCCATCCAAAGCTCATTTTGAAGGAAATTTAATTCTATACAACTTTGTCTCTCACAGGCCAGGTCTAAAAATGCTTCATTTGAGAGATATGGATCAAAAGGTTATAGGTCACTTTTGAAAGTCAACATAAACACCTTTTGGGTCAAAGCTCATAACTTGAAAATGGTAAACTCAATTGAGCCGAAACCAAAAGGAGGTTTTAGAGGACATTTTGAGATTTCTAAAATGGTCAAGAACATCTTCATAGGGTTAAGAATGAGAGAGATACGCTTGGTACAAGTTGGTTGATTTTTGAGGAATGCATGAAACCCTAATTGGTAAATTTTGAATTTTTGAGTTTTGGGCCTTTAATTTCAAGTTTCCCCTGTGAATTCAAGCTCATATAAGGCCCATGGATTAATTCTTATTTATTTTATAGTTTTATTTCATTTACTTTTGGATTTATTTATTTAAATTCAATTTAAATCAAATAAAATTATAATTTAAATAATAAGAGATCACATGATTGATTCTCCATATATTTTATACATTTTTAAACAATCTTGGAGGCCAAGTAAAGCATGGAAAATATTGAAAAATAGAATTGAAGCCAAAAAAAGAAAGTTTGGAAGCATATTTTCAAATCAATTTCTTTTCAATCAATAATATTGATTCTTTCTATTTTTCTTGACCTAATCTCCCCAATATATATTCATAATGGTCTCATGCACAAGGATCACGAGTTAGTAGCCTCAAAAACCCTAACAAACTTTCATAAAAATTCCAAAGTTTAGGGCAAACTTGAAAGAGAAGTTTCAGCCACCCTTAGGCGAATCCAAGTTTTCCTTCACTCTTCTGAGGCCCCCAGCAGACGATCCACACCCTTTCACGAAGCCAAGGCATCTCTTATCGTGTCCTCCAAGTTCTGCCGGTTTGGTAAACTTCTTGACTATGATTCTATTGATTCATGCATTACTAATGGTTTTTTGGTTGATTGTGTGATGCAGGATGTCCATTAGAAGAGGTTTGAACCATTAGAAGCAAGCTTTAACGTGAAGATAAAAAATTGCCATGGCTAGGGCATTAAGTTCCATTGCTTCGGTTTCTCATCCACAAGCCGATTCAGACGAAACAAAGATCATATCCGTGATCAGGGTTGGATTCTAATATGATCTGGACATTTTGTTTTCTTGCATAATGTTGCTACCTACGAATTCAAGTCACCATGTCCCTCCGATAAAAGATCATAGTCCCTTCGAGTTGCCTACGATAAATATGATCTCGTCCCTCGATAAAATGGTGATAGTCCCTTCGAATGCTAAGGTATCCTTATTGTTGCCTTAATGACTATTATGTCCTTCTCTGAGACTACCTGCCCTTTTATGGTAGGGACAGTTTTGTGGCGAACGATTATTCTCGATGACCCTTAAACATCCAATTGAAAGACTTCCTGCCCTCTCATGGTATGGATAGATCCTTTCGCCCGTAAGACTTAAAGAACAAGAAAGACAAACTTAGGGTAGGTAGTTCTTAATTGCTTGCTCAAATTCAAATCAAACTTTCAAATGTTTTTCCCACTCTTTTCAAATACTTTCAAACAAGGCTACGCTTATTTACAAGCTAAAGTCCTTAACGAAATCTTTTTACTATTCACATACGACACTTCAAACATTTCAAACAAAACCAAGTGAGCTAAGCAATTAAGAGCCCATGGATAACCATGGATGCAAAGGGTGCCTTACACCTTCCCTTTGTATAACTTACCCCCCGAACTCAAAATCTTTCAAAGGTCTTTCCTGTTCTTTTTGCCTTTCCAATTGGATAAAATAAAAGTCGATGGCGACTCTTGCTTACCGCGACATTTCGAATAAAGTCAGTTCACCGTATTACAGAACTGGAGACTCTGCTGGGGATGCTTTCGATTAAAAAAGAGGGGTTACCTTAAAGTTTAGGATCACTTTAATTGTTTGATTTGTCTGCTTTATATTTCAAAGGTTGTTTTGGATATTTACTTGTGTGCAAGATCCTAACCCGGATCTGAGTACCTTAGGTAAATGGCATGAGACCAAGGAGACTGCACAGTATATACTGATGTGGTTGATATGGTGGTCATTGTTAGTGTGACACATTGGTTTGTCCTGGTGTTCCTTGGGATCCGACTCGAGGAAACACTTGGCTGTTGCGTGGTGTCATTAAGCACTAATTTGCCCTTAGAACCTTAGTTGAACTTGACTTTGGCCTATTAGAAAGTAGCGAGATAGCTGGCTTTGGTTTCGACTGAAGTTGGCTGATACTCGAAGCTACACTCATATGGAATGGACTTTCAGGACCTTTTCGGTTGGCGATTCGGTTGCCGAACTGAGATAAGCGCCTTCGAGAAAGGTCAATGATATGAGCTCCCTAGAACCCGATCTTTATATAGGATAGGTTGAACCAACTAAACTTCAGTGGGGAGGGTACTTACCTACGAACTTCATGCAAGCCTCTAAACCTAAGGGCACTTGTGTGACCTGTTTGTGTTTGCTACTAACCTTTGTTTCCTTGCAGGTTTTGTTAAAGGACTTGTTTGCCCTTACTATCTCACGTTGTGCCTAATGAACTACATTCGCATAACATTCATGACATCATGACATCATAAGCATAACATGATTTAACTAACCCTTTCAAGGATCTTAGGGATTTAGGGCGCAAAATTTCAGGTACTCTTATCAAGGACTAAATTCCTATCAAGGGGCAAGAGGATTTATTTTCCTCTAGCCACATACCTTCCAATTCAGAAGTATCCCGAATCAGAGGCTATGACCCACTGGATATGGTGAGCTTGATTCTCAAAGAAAGACATTCAAAAACAAAAGTCAGAATTCTTCAGACAAAGACGCGACCTAACCATTTTCTAATGTTGCTAACTAAATTCCTAAAGATCCTTGAAAAGATCACATTTGCATTCATAACATCACATGGAACTAACTTTGCCTTTCAGGTCGACCAACTGGTCAGCCAAATACCATCAACAAATCAATCTTTGTCAGATATACATTCTGGAAAGCATATCCCTCCAAACATCCTGAAGACACCTACATCAGATATACATTCCGAAAGCTCGAACCCCGGACATTCTGAAAGTTCCAATCAGATGAACATTCTGGAAGCATGACCCCCAGACTTCTGAAACATTCCAATCAGATATACATTCCGGAAGCTCGAACCCCGGACATTCTAAAACATTCTTATCAGATACACATTCCGGAAGCTTGAACCCCGGATACTCTGAATCTCTACACCCGTTCCACAACAACAACGTAAGCCAGATGTACTTAAGAGTCAATTCACCAAGATCAATACGTCGTCGGCTCAAGCGTTACAACATCTGTTCAAGATCAGATATATTACTCTGGGGGATGCTCTTAAGAATTCTAACACCTCCACCCCTGGCTATAAACTCAATGCGAAGTGCGCGTACCATTCTAACAGTCCTGGACATTACACAAACAATTGTCGGACATTGAAGAATAAGATTCAAGATCTGATCGATGACGGAGAAATCAAATTCAACCCTCCTGAAAACTCCTATGGTGATCACCGCTCCTATGCCTAGTCATGACAAGACTGATTGACGTCTAGACGGATGAACTTTTGGATCATTAGATCTACTTTCATTTGCAAGTTTCTTTTATGTTTGTTTAAACATTCGACTTATGATGGACATTATCTGTTTTAATAATCATCATTAGTGCATTGCATATGTTTGTCTTGAACAAATAATTTCGCTATCACTCATTTTAAATTGCGTCTTTACTTTGCATATGTTTTGTAATACTCAACTCCTGCTAAAGCTGTATGCCTTTTGAGGGAGGATGACGAAAATGATACCGCAACCTCATACAATATGCTTTTGAGCGGACTATGCTGACGATGTACAGGCATTGTTTCAATTCCTAAACAGTGGAGATATAAGAATGATAATCCCTCGTCAACCCCTTTTAGCCTAAGAAGTAGAAGTTTCTTTCCTGTACTAATTAAAACCCTTGATCATAACCTGGGGTAGGGTAGTTCTCAGTTAATTTGACAGTGCATTCTATTTTAAGAGAATCATTCAGCACACCTTTCAACAAAGGTTTCAAGCACAAGCGTTCATCCGCACACATCAAAGAAGTGTTGGAGATGTCAATCAAAAGCCAATGAGGGTTCATCAATCATTAAGCAAGGAAGTCAATATCTTTCAAAAAGAAAAAAAATGAAAAAACATATATACAAAGAAAATCCTGCTAAGTCAAAAATCAAAAAGATGACTTAGGCAAAAATCAAGGCATCCCGCTGACTGTAAGCTCAAAATAGACAATTCAGGCAAAAGTTAGGGATATCAAAAAGATGAAAAAAGAGAAGTCAATAAATTCCTGAACAACACAATGTTGTGACTACCAAAAGGAAGAAGTGACTGCCATCTCAAAAGTTCTCTTTGCTTGTGAACCATCGTCATTATCAAAGGTGCAAATCCAAAAGTCTCTTGGAACCTGAATGCATAAGTTGAATTAACTGAGCTTAGGACTGAAGATCATCACGAAGAGGGGTGGGTACAAATAAACTTTGAGCCTTTATCCTTTATTTCTTAAACCGTGAACCAAGCCACGTTACAACCCTTGAAAGTCCTAATTGAAGCATGGTTAGTTCGAAAGCATACTGTCACCAAAAAGGTATCCCGACTCCTTAAGGTTTACTAAAATGCTGAGTCGATATTTCGCTTCTACAAAAATAGCATGTTTTTACAAATATCACGCTTTTACATCTCTTGTTTTAATGTTTTTTCAAAAACTCAAGACAAACGTATGCATTGCATCTCATGAATTCATTATTAAACAAATTCTGCTACATAATTTCAAACGTTAGCAACAGAAAGAATTTGCACAGGGTACAACTAATGACTGAAAGTTATCCTGATAGACAAGATTACTCCGAGAAGCAATGTTTCCTACGTATACAAAGGGCACGACACGCCTTGCCCAATCAATCTGGGGCAATCAAGTTAAGATTCGAAGAATCTCTCAAATGCCAAAAAGTCAAAGGCATACATCCCAAGTGGATTTCAAACTATTTCCCGATCAATCTGGGGCAATCAAGTCAAGATTCGAAGAATCTCTCAAGGGTGCCAAAACAATTAGGGGCATGCATCCAAGTAGATCTGAAGCTACTTCTCGACCAACATAGGACATCGTCTTGGGCCTATGATAACTAGGGGCATGTCGCCCATAGTGCACTTCTCATAAAGTCCTCGTGAGGCGAATCTTTCCAAGTTCCTACTAGCAGGGGCAAACCCATGCAACTCCAGTTTGACATTTCGATCAATATTTATTGGTGTGTCCTAATCAATACAAATCCATGAATGGCAGCTATAATACTGGGGGCAACTTTCAAGACACCCATGTCTCCCCACAGAGCCGGGTTCACAAGATCATATCCCCATAGAGTAATCATCTTCAAATGCTCTCGTCCCGACAAAGACATGGCTCCCCAACAGAGTTTACATCTTCAACACTACCGGTTCTCCAACACTTGGCTCTTCTCCAACATGGTTTACTAATATCTTTTATTCCCAATCAGGGTACATCAAGTTACTGATCATCCCCAAGCAGAAATCATAAATCCCCAGCTGAGCATCTTCAGGACAAGATCAAACATCAAAATCACAATGCTATAGAGATTTATTTTCTCAATCAGGACAGCATAAATCATGTTCATACATCATATATTCATACATCGCATAATAAACTCATACATAACATATAAGTTTCTCATTTAAAACATGCATCATGACATTGCATAAAGACTAACTTTACTTTTTCAGGATACCAGTACAAACAGATAAACAAAATCTCCAATTTTCAAAAGTCTAATTCAGTTACTACGAATGGTGCTGACACGACAAGAGATATAATTCTATCATCACGAACGGTGTAGACACGATCATCTTTCCAATATCTAATTCAGTTACTACGAACGGTACTGACACGATCAACATTCGAAGATCTAATTCTATCATCACGAACGGTGTAGAAACGATCATCCTTCTCAAAGATCTAATTCAGTTACTACGAATGGTACTGACACGATCGACTCTCAGAGATCTAATTCCATCATCACGAACAGTGTGGACACGATCAATTATCTCCTAAAGTCTAATTCAGTTACTACGAATGGTACTGACACGGCAAGAGATCTAATTCTATCATCACGAACGGTGTGGACACGATCAACTTTTCCAAGGTCTAATTCAGTTACTACGAACGGTACTGACACGATCAACATTCGAAGATCTAATTCTGTCATCACGAACGGTGTAGACACGATCATCCTTCCCAAGTCTAGTTCAGTTACTACGAACGATGCTGACACGATCAATCTCCAACGAACACTTCTCAGCATACTAAGCTCAGATTCAACCTAACGCACGGTTTTCCAGACATCTACGGATGCAATTTGGATTTAGTCTAACGCACGACTCATCCTTCAACCTAACGCACGGTTTTCCATATATCTACGGATGCAAATTGGATTTAGTCTAACGCACGACTCATCCTTCGACCTAACGCACGGTTTTCCAGACATCTACGGATGCAAATTGGATCTGATCTAACGCACGACCCATCCTTCAGCCTAACGCACGGCCTTCCAGACATCTACCGATGCAAATTGGATCCGGTCTAACGCACGACCCATCTTTCAGCCTAACGCACGGTTTTCCAGACATTTAACAATGCAAACTGGACCCAGTCTAGCGTATGACTCGTCCTAAGTATATCCTTTAGATACGGCCTAACGTACGACATATTCTGACTCTCAAGTCTATCAAGCTGGATGGCATCTTTAAGCCCATCTCAATCAAGTCTCTCAACATCCGGATGGCATCTTTAAGCCCATCTCCGACAATACTCTACCTGGATGGCATCTCTAAGCCCATCCCCGAAAAAGTCCCTGCATCATCAAGGGCAAATTTCTTGGTATTCTAGTGTTCAATCATCTTCTACCTTCAAATTCCGACAGGCAGGCATGCCAATCTACATCCTCAGGTATAAGAAGATTGAACAGGGGCAGCTATCATACCCCAAAATTTGCCCACCATATTTCATGCAAGCATCAAAAGCTCGAGACTCAATTGAGTACACACTCTCCTAATCAAAGGCTCCTAAAACTAGGGCTTTTAAGTTTTTGGTGAAAAAGGATAAGTCAGGGCCTCAAATGGAACCCATGGCCTCTCATATGACTCATAGTATCCTCATGACAAAATTCAAGCTTCAATTCACAAGATTGCTCAGTCAAAAGCTCAGAAGGTCAACAGTCGACTAATTTGACCTAAAAGTCAACTATGGTCAAAGTACAGTCAAAACTTCTGATTTTTGGTCAACATCCTCATTATGAAGTATCATTCATCATTTGATCAATTCTTGATCATGATTCATCAAAGGAAGCTCAGAAATCAACAAAACCTATAGTTTCTAAATTAGGGTTTTAAGGAGAAAGTCAACTGAACTTTGACCAGCCATAACTCTCACATGGAACATCAAAAATTTCCCATCCAAAGCTCATTTTGAAGGAAATTTAATTCTATACAACTTTGTCTCTCATAGGCCAGGTCTAAAAATGCTTCATTTGAGAGATATGGATCAAAAGGTTATAGGTCATTTTTGAAAGTCAACATAAACACCTTTTGGGTCAAAGCTCATAACTTGAAAATGGTAAACTCAATTGAGCCGAAACCAAAAGGAGGTTTTAGAGGACATTTTGAGATTTCTAAAATGGTCAAGAACATCTTCATAGGGTTAAGAGTGAGAGAGATACGCTTGGTACAAGTTGGTTGATTTTTGAGGAATGCATGAAACCCTATTTGGTAAATTTTGAATTTTTGAGTTTTGGGCCTTTAATTTCAAGTTTCCCCTGTGAATTCAAGCTCATATAAGGCCCATGGATCAATTCTTATTTATTTTATAGTTTTATTTCATTTACTTTTGGATTTATTTATTTAAATTCAATTTAAATCAAATAAAATTATAATTTAAATAATAAGAGATCACATGATTGATTCTCCATATATTTTATACATTTTTAAACAATCTTGGAGGCCAAGTAAAGCATGGAAAATATTGAAAAATAGAATTGAAGCCAAAAAAACAAAGTTTGGAAGCATATTTTCAAATCAATTTCTTTTCAATCAATAATATTGATTCTTTCTGTTTTTCTTGACCTAATCTCCCCAATATATATTCATAATGGTCTCATGGACAAGGATCACGAGTTAGTAGCCTCAAAAACCCTAACAAACTTTCATAAAAATTCCAAAGTTTAGGGCAAACTTGAAAGAGAAGTTTCAGCTACCCTTAGGCGAATCCAAGTTTTCCTTCACTCTTCTGAGGCCCCCAGCAGACGATCCACACCCTTTCACGAAGCCAAAGCATCTCTTATCGTGTCCTCCAAGTTCTGCCGGTTTGGTAAACTTCTTGACTATGATTCTATTGATTCATGCATTACTAATGGTTTTTCGGTTGATTGTGTGACGCAGGATGTCCATTAGAAGAGGTTTGAACCATTAGAAGCATGCTTTAACGTGAAGATAAAAAATTGCCATGGCTAGGGCATCAAGTTCCATTGCTTCGGTTTCTCATCCACAAGCCGATTCAGACGAAACAAAGATCATATTCGTGATTAGGGTTGGATTCTAATATGATATGGATATTTTGTTTTCTTGCATAACGTCGTTTGATGCAGGTTTCAGATTGCAAAACCTTTTGCTACGAGTTCGTGAAAATCCGCAGGTAAAAGT
This sequence comes from Vicia villosa, assembly GCF_029867415.1. Taxonomy (NCBI): domain Eukaryota; kingdom Viridiplantae; phylum Streptophyta; class Magnoliopsida; order Fabales; family Fabaceae; genus Vicia; species Vicia villosa. The sequence continues at coordinate 124,354,207 of NC_081181.1, read as the reverse complement.
GTAGGAGATTTTGCAGGTATATCCGCAGGTGCTGAGGAAGGAGAAGATGAATAGTGCAGAAGACTTATGGACCATACGCGGCGAACATTCATTGGCCAGTCAACTTCCAAGCTTCTCTTTCCAACACACAAACGCTTGCCATTGGTCAGTCAAAGTCTTTCAACGAATCTCTCTCCGTCCCATTGGTGGAAACGCAAGGCAATGGGGCCCGTCCTGACTTTTCTTTTGATTCCCCCACTAACTTTGTTTTTCTTATTTATTTTATTTGATTGACATGAATAACAACTAACAAACGCAACTGGGTTGGTAATAGAAGAGTGATGTCAAAGCATGAAGATAGGGGATCGAACCCTCCCCACGCCATTATTTCTTTTTCAAAAGTGTTTATTGCAGATCACGCGTTTCTCACTCAGTCAAGTGCGTCGTACGACCTCATATCACAGCCCTGGGATCAACACGAAGTGAGATCCAACGTCTAAAACTTTGAAGCTCCACCATACACCCTCAAGGACCAGCAGCACCAGATCAACGCCCAGGTTTTCTAACTTCTTTTTATTTATTTATTTATATTCATAAAATCTTTTTTTTCTTTTTCTCTTTTCTTTTTTCCTTTTTTATTAAACCAATACATTTTTTAACATAGCTTTTTAGGCTTTTTATCCTTAAAACTTTTTTTCATAACCTTTTGTTGTTTTAGATTAATAATTTAATTTAAGTTTTTCTAGATTAATAATTTTAGTAATTAGTTAATTTAGGTTTTATTGATGAATCAATTTAGGATTAGTAATTTAATCGGTAGACTTAGGCTAATTTGATCAGATTAGGATTTAGGTTTCATTAGATGAATTGGTATAATTTTAAACCTTGATCAAAACTGTAGGCTAGGTTTTAGGCTTTTACCCTTAGGGTTTTTTTAGCCATAAGGCTTTTTAACCATGATTTTTCTTAGCTACATTTTTATTCGCGAATTCTCTTCTCATCTCCCACTCCAGTGTATGTCGCATGCCTTTAATTTTTGTTTTATTTAATTTCCGCCTTTATTTAATTTTTGTTTTTATTTAATTTCTGCCTTTATTTAAGTATTTATTTTCGGCCATTTAAATTCTAGAAATCAATGTATAGGTTGCCAAGGTTTTTTGTAATAGTTAGGGTTTATTTTCGCGCTCCATTCCTCCTCTATTATGTAACTACCCCAAAGCCTTGTAATAGTTGTAGGTTTATTTTCTGCCTTTCAATTCCCACACAATATAACTGTTATATAACTGCGTGGTTAGTAAAATAGGGGGTGACAACTAATAATTGAACGTAGCTCATAAATCGCAAAGATAAATATCATCGAAGTTAACCACGTGATTGTGCACCCACACACCTTTAGGGTAACCCCTCTTGTTGCCTGTTGCCTGTTGCCTTCGATTTCAATCAAATAGTCAAGTCCCTTCGAGCATAGGGATACCTTAGCACATGCTACCTACGAATTCAAGTCACCATGTCCCTCCGATAAAAGATCATAGTCCCTTCGAGTTGCCTACGATAAATATGATCTCGTCCCTCGATAAAATGGTGACAGTCCCTTCGAATGCTAAGGTATCCTTATTGTTGCCTTAATGACTACTATGTCCTTCCCCGAGAGTACCTGCCCTTTTATGGTAGGGACAACCTTGTGGCGAACGATTATTTTCGATGACCCTTAAACATCCAATTGAAAGACTTCCTGCCCTCTCATGGTATGGATAGATCCTTTCGCCCGAAAGACTTAAAGAACAAGAAAGACAAACTTAGGGTAGGTAGTTCTTAATTGCTTGCTCAAATTCAAATCAAACTTTCAAATGCTTTTCCCACTCTTTTCAAATACTTTCAAACAAGGCTACGCTTATTTACAAGCTAAAGTCCTTAACGAAATCTTTTTACTATTCACACACGACACTTCAAACATTTCAAACAAAACCAAGTGAGCTAAGCAATTAAGAGCCCATGGATAACCATGGATGCAAAGGGTGCCTTACACCTTCCTTTTGTATAACTTATCCCCCGAACTCAAAATCTTTCAAAGGTCTTTCCTGTTCTTTTTGCCTTTCCAATTGGATAAAATAAAAGTCGGTGGCGACTCTTGCTTACCGCGACATTTCGAATAAAGTTAGTTCACCGTATTACATGCGTACACAAACTGAGCTATGTCACGCTTCATTCCAGGCCACAAAAACAAATTCTTCAAATCTTGATACATCTTTGTAGCTCCTGGATGAATACTCAAATTACTCCTATGACCTTCCTCGAGAATAGCTCTCTTCAAATCCACGTTAATCAGGAATGCAAATTCGATTACAAAATCTCAACACACCATATGCATCCAACTTGAAATCACTATTCTCTACTCTATCGATTCCAACCATCAAATCTACCAATTTCATATCTAACTTATGAGCTTCTCTGATACTATCCAGAAAATCATTGTTAATCTTTAACATACCCAACCGAACACTCTTAGGTGTCACCTCGCACACCAAACTCATATTTCTGAATTGCTCAATCAATTCCAACTCCTTAACCATCATTGTCGACATATACAAAGTCTTTCGACTCAAAGCATCAACAACAACATTAGCTTTTCCTGGATGATAATTCAAACCAAAGTCATAGTCCTTCAATAACTCTAACCTCCTTCGTTGCCTCATATTCATTTCCTTCTGATCAAACAAATACTTCAAACTCTTATGGTCACCAAATACTTCAAATATAGAACCATAAAGATAATGCCTCTAAATCTTCAATACAAACACAACAACAGCAAGCTCTAAATCATGCATAGGATAGTTCTTCTCATGAACCCTCAATTGCCTCGACGCATAAGCAACAACCTTATCATTTTGCATGAGTACACCTCCTACACCCATCTTAGAAGCATCACAATAAACCACAAACGATTCTTCTGGATTAGGCAATATCAAAATCGGTGCCGACGTGAACCTCTTCTTCAGCTCGATAAAAATATCTTCACAAGAAACATCCCACACAAAAGCCTTACCCTTGCACATCAACTTCGTCAACGAAAGATCCAACTTAGAGAAACCTTCATTGAACCTTCTATAATAACCAGCTAGTCCCAAAAAGCTTCGAATCTTGGTAGCCGACGTAGGAGTCTCCCACTTTAACACATCAACAACTTTAGACGGATCCACATAAATGCCATCACCCAAAATGACATGACCAAGAAAGCTAACTTCCTTCAGCCAAAACTCACACTTGGACAATTTAGCATACAACTTCTTCTCTTTCAAAACTTGCAATACCAACTTCAAATGCTCAGCATGATCTGACTCTGATTTAGAGTAAATCAAAATATCATCAATGAACACCACCATAAAATGATCCAGGTACTCATGAAAAATACGGTTCATGTACTCCATAAATACTCCTGGTGCATTAGTAACACCGAAGGGCATCACAGAATACTCATAATGTCCATAACGTGTTCGGGAAGCCGTCTTCTGCATATCCTCATCTTTCACTTTAATCTGATGGTAACCCGACTTGAAATCAATCTTACTAAAGACACGAGGACCAACCAATTGATCCATCAAGTTATCAATTCTTGGAAGTGGATACTTGTTCTTGCTTTTCACCTTATTAACTAATGATAATCAATACAAAGTCTCATACTTCCATCTTTCTTCTTGACCAATAACACTGGAGCTCCCCACGGTGACACACTAGGCCTTACAAACTTCTTCTCAAGCAATTCTTCCAACTGCTTCTTCAATTCAGATAACTCGGATGCAGGCATCCTATACGGTGCCATAGACACAGGACTAATACCAGGTACAAGATCAATACAGAACTCAATTTCTCTCTCAGGCGGCACATCAGGAATTTCATCAGGGAAAACCTCAGAAAATTCACACACCACCTTCAAATCTTCTATTATAGCTTGATTCTCAACAGACATTGATGCAACCAAAGAAAACACTTGAACATCTTCCTTCATCAACATACGCATCTGTCTAGCTGACAACAACTCAACACCTTCTTCTTCAGGAGAAGAAAACCTCACCGACTTATCATAGCAAATAATGTGAACATGGTTATGCTCTAACCAGCTCATCCCCAAAATCACGTCCAAACTCTTAATGGCAAGCAAACAAAATCAACAAGAAAGTCTCTGTCGAAAATCGACACGGGACAATTTAAACACACAAGAGAAGTAGTTACTGATCCATTAGCTGGAGTATCGACAACCATCTCTCTGTTCATAGCAGACAATACAAGACCCAATATTTCAACACAATCAGCAGAGATAAAACAATGCGTAGCACCAGTATCAATAATGGTAATCAAAGGACTACTATTAATGAAACATGTACCTCTAATGAGCGAATCCTCACTAGTGGTCTGAGTCCCCGACAAGGCAAACACCTTTCCACTAGCTTGCTCCTTCTTGGGCTTCTGACACTTTCTCCCAATATGTCCCTCTTCACCACAATTGAAACAAACCATTTGCTTATGCTTGCATGCAGATGCCATATGTCTAGCCTCACCACAATGGAAACACCTCGTGGCACCAGCAGTACACACATCACTCTTATGGCCAGCTTTGCCACACTTGAAGCACACAATACCAGCAGGAGCATCTCCCCCACTAGTTCTCTTGCCATCGGTAACTTTCTACTTACCCTTTCCACTCGGAGCTTCATAAGGCGTACCACGACCTTGTTGACTCTTGCCCCTCTTCTCATTAATAACACGATAATGAGCATTGTTGTCTTCCTCGTAGAATTGACAACAATCAACCAAATCAGCAAAGATATGAATCTTCTAGTAACTAATCGCCTTCTTAATCTCTGGACGCAAACCATTCTCAAACTTGATGCACTTGGAAAACTCGCCATTTGCCCCATCATAGTGTTGGTAAAACTTAGCCAACTCACCAAACTTAGCAGCATACTCCACTACAGACTTGTTCCCTTTCTTTAACTCAAGGAATTCAATTTCCTTATTGCCACGGACATCCTCAGGAAAGTACTTCCTTAAGAACTCCATGCGGAACACAACCCAAGTGATCTCCTCACCACTAGCTTCTAACCTCATACGAGTCTCTAGCCACTAGTCATCCGCCTCGACTGCTAGCATATGAGTCCCATACTGAACCTTCTAATCTGGAGTACAATTCATCACATGAAAGATCCTCTCAATTTCCTTTAGCCATGTCAATGCGCCATCAGGATCATGAGTTCCCTTGAACACAGGTGGACTCTCCCTTTGGAAGGTAGCCAAATTACGAGAAGCAGCATTCTCACCAACATTCGGCTGATGTTCGAAAGCTTGGGCCATCGCCTCCAAGGCAGTAGCAATCATAACATCATTCCTTCCAGCCATCTCAACTCTTCACTACAACACTGAAACAATCAGCACAAAACAACAATACAAGATTGTTAGACCACACTACGACTCGACACTTGGCCGGACAGACCGACCATGCTCTGATACCACTATTGTAACATCCCGAATCTACCCCACGATTAATAAGAGAAATCAGAGTACAATACATCAAAATAAGCAACTAATTGGAGGCGTCACATATTCGACTTAAACAAAATCACAAATCATGCTCAAATTACATGGATACATAACACTTATATCAGAGGAAACTCATAATTCATCAAACATTTAAATCCAAACAACTTTATAATATCGCAACGGAATCCAGATAATAACACATATACAAGTCTTATATCCTTGCCAACATGGCACAATGTGTCCAACATGTCTCAACAAGACATAACATCAAAATCCAACAAAAGATAATCAACATAAAACAAGACACAAGCAAGTATCGCAAACATCCCCCCCGAGTGCTACATATCAGAGCATCGACACACCGACTCGAGCTATAAGGTAAACGGCTACTCCACGCTGTTACCTGCACGTTACCAACAGAGGGTAACATTCAAACAGAAGGGATGAGATATCATTCATTATAAAGAAATGTATGCTAATATTCAGAGCAAGAGAAAGATCATACATTAGTCAACATTTCTCATCACAACTTCAATACAACTATTCACGTCACACAATCAACTTATGAAATAACAACAATAACATCAATCGATCATGACAATATGTGTAATTCACAAGTAAGGTTCCATCACATCCCAACAAACATGTCATCATCAAGTCACGACAACATAATCAAATAAGACTCAAATGCAATTCACATGTGACTCGACTTATGCAAATACATGTGGTACCATTTGGAGTAAAACTCCCACGTTTTAAAATTTGCCATTGGGCACACGTCGCTATTTGCCATTAAGGCCTCGTCGCTTTTGCCATTAAGTCCACGTCTCTTTTATGCAATGGATATGACTCAATGAACGTAACATCCACTCAAACACCACACAAACACAAACATCGTCTAAACATCATTATTTTCATAGTAATTCATCACTTCACAACCACGTCGCTATGTTGTAACACCATACAACAATGCATTACTTCACAATAACAATTACAAACATCAAACAAGTTCATTTAAAGAAAGCTTCAAAAAGGTTTCCAAAGGTTTTCAAATCATATTCATTAGAAATATCTCAATTATAGCTTCACGGAGGTTCAAACGGCACTTAAAAAGGAGTTACGGATCAAAAGTTATGGTCTTTATAAAATCTGCCAAAAATTTAACCCGTAAGTTGACGCAGGCTTCTCCCAGGTCGACGCAGGAAAGTTTCTATCTCCCTCGGATCTGCTTAGGTTGACGCATACATTGCGTAGGTCGACGCATCGTTGAAGGAAAATAGGTTCCCTCATCTACGAGTTGGTTTAGGTCGACGCAGGCCTTTCCCAGGTTGACGCAGGCTGAAGGAAATAGATTCCCACCTCTACTAGTTCGTTTAGGTCGACGCAGGCCTCTATGTAGGTCGACCCAAGCTGCATGAAAACTCAGATTTCACCATTTTTCTTCTCTAATTCCCTCATACAACACCCATTAACCCATACACAATCCATACATCAATTGAAAACAAATTATCACACATACAAACTCATGGGTTCACATAGAAACATCATCAATCATACTTAGACTCACAATTTCATAGAAATCTATTATGAACCCTAGTAATTTCAATTCAATTTTTCACACAATCACGGATAACAACATACAATCAAAACCCTACCCAAAACATCATCATACATCCCTTTAGCATGAAAGAATCCCACCCTTACTTTAGATTTTGGATTCAAGACAACTTTAGCCTCAATCTTGGATTCTCCTCTTCTCTTCACTCTTCTCTTCTTTTCCCAATTTTCACAAAATAAGCTTTTAATCTCTAATTCTCTAAAACCCTTGTTTTTATTAAACCCTTACTATCTTTCTCATAATGCTAATTGGCTCTAATTAGTACCCCTCACTTACTTACACCAACTTAGGCCCAATAACTAATAGCTTCACTAACTTATACTAGTATTTAGACCCGTGCGAGGCACGGGTTAAATATTTTCTAAGTAAAAAATTTGATTTTAAAAACACTTCTAATTTACAAAATTTACTTATAGCTAGATTACTATTGTATAGATAAAATGTCATTGTTATTAATAATATACATACAAAAAAATTTACTTAACTAAATTTTTTTGTAAATTATAAAATAATTTGGGCATTTCTAATTTATTAAAAATTTGTGTAAGTTTTAAAAAAAAATTAATTCTATAAATAATTGTATCAACAATTGATATTTCCCACTTATAAAAATATTTGCAAATTATTCTCGTTTATAAAAATAATTGTATCATAAGTTGACTTTTTCCTATTTATAAAAATATTTATAACTTATTACAGTTTATAATAATAATTGTATCGACAGTAAACTTTTTTATGTTTATAAAAATATTTGTAACTTATTCTCATTTATATAATTGAATTAATTAATATTTTAAATGTCTCCCATAAAATTAAATATGAGTATTATCAATTAAATAATAATTAAAACTATAGTATAAATCTTTAAATTACATAAAAGATCATTTTAATAAATATGTATTGATAGGAAATCAAAAAATAAAGAAACATTAAATCTATTTGGAGGATGGCGGGTCGCGCAACTTTATTTTAAATAGTAAATAATTATGTTAAAGTAATGATTTAAAAAGTATAGATAAAAAATTTACTATTAAAAATAACAAATAAAAATATGTCAATTTGTGCTTGTGATCTAAATATGAATTAATGTATAGTGCAAAATTATTTTATTAATTTTTAAAGCGAAATTGTGTTAGTTCAATAAAATTGGATATACAAATTAAGTAGTCTCGATTCATTGTATTGTCTATTTTAATAGAAAAAAGAAATTAAATAATAAAAGTTAAGTAGTCTCGGTCCCTAAGGCATGTCTATTTTAAGTAGTCTCGTTCTGTAGAAAATGTATAAAATAGATCTTTTATTTAATATATAATAAAATAAATTGAATAAAAAGAATAACAAATAATGTTTAATTATGTTGTAACAAAAAATGTTTAAAATCGAAAATAATTATTAAGTATTAACTTTCTTATTATTATAGTAGATTCATAAATATAAAAAGTTTAATTATATTAAATTATTAAATTATTAAATTAATAAAAATAATTGATCAATATTATTAATATGAAGAATTGAGCCAACAGAAATAAATAGTTTACATAAAAAATGCAAATGATTTTTTATTTCTCAGTGTCATATTTGCAGAATTTGAAATTTTGGCACGACTCCAAGAAAAAATGCAAAGAAAACTATGTGGTCACAATATTATCATCATTAAAAGATACTCATTTTAATAAGGATTGATATTAATAAAAATATTACTTAATATAGTAATAATTAAAAATAGCATGTAGTCTAATAGGTTGACACTTGCATACTTGCAAAAATACTCATTTGGCTTTTTTCCATTGTATAATATAGTTTTAATCATAATTGAATTTAATAAAACTCTCATAATCAAATATTTACGACAAATAAAAATCAAATAAAGTATGATATATTATACATTTTATTTATTTCCCAATTTTCACAAAATAAGCTTCTAATCTCTAATTCTCTAAAACCCTTGTTTTTATTAAACCCTTACTATCTTTCTCATAATGCTAATGGGCTCTAATTAGTACCCATCACTTACTAACACCAACTTAGGCCCAATAACTAATAGCTTCACTAACTTATATTATTTACTAATAATTCCCAAATAAAATAACATAAAATCAATTAAGCATATAATTAACACATAATTCACATGATTGTCAATTAATTCACACAATACACATAACATAAATAATTAAAGTAAAAACGGGCATTACACATTGCACGACGAGTGTTTGTTCTGGTTGTGTAGGTATGCCGAGAAATCAGCTTGCATTCTAAAAATTAGGAGAGGTGAAAATGAGTTTTGTGCTTGGAAATGATTGCATATGCATGTTGGATGCAAATGTATGCAATAACTTTTTATGTTTACTTTTTGTTTTAAGGGATTTTTAATTTTGACAATTTTGTAAGCAATTGAAATACAAGATATATTAGATAACAAAAACTTTCATTCAAACATAAAGTTAGGTACATCCAAGAGAAACCTAAACAAGGTCTGATCCAAGTACAAGATTTACTCAAATACAATAGACTGAGGAAATGCATAAGCATGGGACAATAAAATGAAGATAAGTGCCAAATGATCAGGATGGTTATCCTCTGCGTGGCTTAAGTTCCTTCAACACTGTCTTGAACTTCTTCACCACCTTCTCACAAAGGAAGACAAATCGATGTACTGTAGTATGGGTGTTGTTTTCATCCATGTCATCCAAATTAAGCCTCAATCTCCAAGGTATGTCTGCAATCAACTGATTATAGAAATTCGCAAGGCTAGAGAACTATGCATGGAACTCCTTATTTTCTGCTTCCTAAAAATCAATGGTTTTCTCATGCTTATCTATGGTCTTGTTCATATGTTGCATATGAGCTAGCCAATTTTCACTCTGCTCTCTCAGATCCTCATATCTAGTCCTCCAATGTTGCACCAGTCCTCGGGTATTTGCTAACTTTTGGCCTCTCTCATGCCAATATTTAGGATCCATGTGACAAGCACTAAAAGCTTATTCCTTGACAATAAACATGCATAAATAAAGTCAAATAAATAGTGTAATTCAGTGTCATCAGTCATACCTCATAGGTTTGAAAGTTGTCATTTATATTGACCATGCAGCGCTTAAGTATCTTCTCGCTGAACCTGATTCTAAGCAGAGGCTTATTCGATGGGTCCTTTTGTTACAAGAATTTGATTTATAAATTCGTGACAAAAAGGGCTCGAAGAATTCGGTAGCAGATAACTTATCACATTTGGTCAATATTGAGGTAACAAAGTAACAAAATGAGGTAAAAGAAGAGTTTACGGATGAAAAGTTGCTCATGGTACAGGTTAGATCGTGGTTTGTTGACTTTGAAAATCACAAAGCAACCGGATTGATACTGGAGGATCTAACTTGTAACTAGATCATCATATAAAAATATATGTTTATCTCTTTAAAAGAATACATCACACTTAAACTATTAAATATTTTAATATAATTGTTCATTTATTTCATAATTTCAAAGTAAAATCTTTGAATTTTTTGTTAAATTTATTAAAAAATTGAAATTACATGATATTTTTCAATTGATAGATTTATTTTTACTAGAACTACAGGCAACATGTACGGGTATGGTTACTTAGGTACCTGCAGAGTACGAGCATAAGTATAAATGTTGGGGCTCACACGGGTATGAGTTTTGGTACGAGGGCTTTTTCAATTTGTGTATATGTGGGAATGAATACTATAGTACCCTACCTAAACCTTACCCAAACCCTACTCATTCTCAACCCTAGACATACCTTTACTGCAAAAAAGCTATTACGTTTTCAAAGAAACTAAAGAATTTCAAAAAAGTTGGGTGGCAACACTTTTCGGAATATGCATTACTGGACTATTTTTTTTAACAAAATAGGGGTGTCTCACTTGCAACGTTTTTGTTGGGGTGGTTTTAGGTGCACCCAAAAATGCATCTTCGAACATATAAAAGGCATTTTCGAGTTTTCAGAGGTGAAGGACTCACCCCAAACATTCTTTCTTCTCTGTTTCTTTTTTGCAGTCTTATGGCTTCATCATCTTTTTTCGTTATGGCCAGACCTTTAGAGAGAATTAGTGACATCAACGATAATAAGGAGCTATGGAAGGTAGCTGTCAAGGTGCGCCATAAATGGACTGTTGTTTCTAACAACAAGGAACACTTTGATATGATATTCATAGATAAGGATGTAGGTTCCACTCTGTCATTCCTTGTGTTTGTTTGATTTATAAGTTATGATTTTGTTTATGGAATTCTACATTTCAGGGTTTTTGAAAACCTTTTTTATAACGTTGGTTTTTGTTATTTTCTCATACATGGTTTTTGTTATTTTGATATTTTGTGTGTTACTAACTTTGGTGTGCACCACAGGGGGGTGATATTCATGTTGTTGTGATAACTCCCCAGATGGCTGTGTTCTATGACAAATTATTGGTGGACCATACTTAAACCGTGTCCAACTTCAAAGTTCATCCTAATGTGTTTACATTCAAACCATCATCGCACAAGTATATGATGAAGTTTACCGGAGGAACCTCCGTTGGTGATAATGATAACCACGAAATGCCACCCAAACCATTAAAATTTACAAGTTTTACTAATATCATCACTAGCAGATTTGTCAAAGATGTCCTGATAGGTAACAACCTGTTGTTCATATTTTGTTTGTGTTTTTCTTACACCTTTGTTCTTCATGTGTTGTTGTACTCTTGAATCCCTTTTATGTTTTTCGCATACGTCATTAGAATGGTTGATAACATTGGATTTTCGTAGACACAGTCAGGGGCGAAAAAACAACAAGTTAATTTAGTGTTACATGACCTCGGGTATGTCGTATATTTACTCCCAAACAACATTGTCATTTGATTGTAAATTGACTTCATGTTTCATACATCAATATCACGTGCTCTTTGTATATTAACAACATTGTCAACTGCACTCTCTAGGAGTCGTATGCCAACTAATTCATCAAGTTTACTCAGGACCGGGTCATGCGTATGGTCCAACAGTGTTTTTGCTTTAATATGCAAAAGTGAAGGAAGCGGGTTAGTTATGTTGCTACTAAAATGCTGATGCTTTTAACTGCTCAGACTTATGGCTAATGATTAATGTATGGAAGTTTTCGCTGTCCGTCACAAACACCTACAATGTTACCATGCTTTACCTGGATGTTGATTTTCTTCCAATTAAGGAGTTTATATACAGGTATATTATGGTTACCATGTATTGTCTACACTTCTCTGGTAGTTAATTGATTATGTTATGATGACATATGTGAAAGAGGCTTAATTTTGTGCAGCATCCCTAAAGATGATTTGGTTAATGTGTCTGGACAACTAAGCTGTTACTCTCAGCTTTCCTCACAGGGCTCTGAAAATACTCAACTAACTCCTGTTCAGAAGTTGCTTTCTAAAGTTGTTGCTATGCTTCTCGCTCAGATTACAAAGCTTAATGGCGTACGGTCGACTTTTCCCTATAGCTTTTATTTTATATTTGTTAACTCTATTGCATATGGTGTTTACGTCATTTATATTTAATTTTATGTACTCTTGATAAAAAACACGTTTTGTGCCACTGTCGTCGAAACCAAGATTTTAGTAGCATCTCAGTTTGGCTGGTATTATCGAGCATGCCATCTATACCCCAGAGTTTCACGCGGTGACAAACCTCCATTTCAGTGTGAAGCTAGACATTCCACTGAGGCTGGGATATTTAAGTATGGTTGTTTATGATCTGTTATATGGCTTGAAGCTGAAAATTATAACCTTGCCTGTACGCTGGATCTTATGATGTCTGACCATTATTACTCGTATCGTAGGTATAAGATAGACATTAAAGTTTTTCATTCAGGGAAAACTTGCAACTTTGTTTTCTAGGACAGAGAGTGTGTATAGATTTTGGATTTATCTGCTGCTCAGATGCGTGATACCATGATTCAGGTTTAAAATTTATTTGAACATCAACATATTAACACTGTTTGCACACCCTGTTAGTAACGGTGTTGTTTCCTTCTATTGGCTATAATTGATCCCGTACAGTTAGGGGTGTGCAAAATATCTGGTTTTGATGTCCAAATCCATAACCAAACCTAAACCACTTTTAAATATCCGGATATAATTGAATGGTTATTAACCGGTTTAGTTATTAATGGTTTGGTTATCCATTCATATAATCTGGATATAATTAAATGGTTATTAACCGGTTAAATTATTTTGGATTCGGTTATAATCCGGTTATTATCTAAATCCAAATATTTTAATTCTCAAAATATTAATTTTTTTTTTAAAAACAATATTTTCGGAAAAAATAGTTTTCAAAATTGAATTTTTTTTAAAAACCGGTTATATAATCATAACCAAATTTATAACCGGTTTTATAACAAGTTTTGATTAAAATGTGGTTATGGTTATAAATCCAAACCATTTAAATGGTTTTAAAATGGTTATGGTTTGGTTTTTGAAAATAACCAACCATGCACACCCCTACTTACAGTTTCCACTGGCACTCAATGTGATGTTGAATTTGGAGATGGATTTTAAAGTTAAATGGCAACCGCGATGGAAAAATTGCTCGATTGTCATGATCCTGAAAGATGACCCATTCATCAAACAGCTTAAGGCTTCATGGGAAGTTATGTTGCATGTATAATTCAATACCACGCATATAGTATTTTTTTATTATTTATTAATTTTCTGTTACGACGTTTGTGCTGATCCTACCCTGATCATTCTTGTCTGTAACACCGGAGTTGCTGCAAGTTTTTTCCTGGATCCACTATTTGATTTTTCTTATGTACTTTTCTTCGATTGTTCTGTCTTGATATATATTGTACATTGAAAATTCTTTTGATTATGTTTATATTAAAGAGAGTGTTGATGAGGCTAAAACTGATGCTCCGTAAGAATGTGATTTGGTTATGGTAAGCTTCAATCAACTTGCATTGTGTAAATTTAAATAGTTATTGTAATAATATATACTGCTACATCAGCTTGCTAAAGTTGACTATATTCGATTATGTAACAGGATCTTGAGATTATGTCTAAGCATAACCCTGACACGATCACACCCACTGGGAAAAAATAGGTTCTTGATGGATCCAATGAATCAACAATCTCAACTGGATTGTCTGAAGGAGAACTCTCATCTAAAAAGCTTAAGAAGATTATCAAAATGGAGAAGAAGAATTAGTTGTTGCTATATTTTGTTTATTTGTTTTGAAATGTAATATATTTGTTTCGTCCTTCCATTCTACTTTTATTTGACTATAATTACATTTGTATTTACAGTTCAAGTTTATCAATATGCACTCTTTATTCATAATGGATTATATTTTTTAATGCTAAAGTCAACTTTATATTTCAATATATGCCAATACAAACTACAACTCCAACTGTTAACCTAACCCAACTCCCCTGCGTGTACACAGTTACATCATAGATAGATTCATAAAACAAAATTTTTCCTACACAGTTACATCATAGATAGATTCATAAAACAAAATTTTTCCTTTATGATATAATTAGAACTTGTGAAAACATAAACATTGATGATCTTACAATAACGAACATGTGTTACCTTTCGAATAAGGTAACCTCCAGTTTCTACTTTATTTGATGTTTCCGTTGCAACTAATGGTGTAAGTAAGTAAATCCTCATTGCCTCATATACTTTATAATTCAAGGCTTAAGAATTTGGATCCACGCTTGACAATAGTCAAGATCCTTCACTAGAATTAACTACCAGATTAAGATAACCAAACTTGTCATGAACATCTTAAGAAGTTGGCATTTGATCAATTAAAAAAATAACTATTGTGCTTTATAGACTAAAAGGAAGTGAGTAGGAAATCTGTCAGGAAATTTTAATAATCATGCAGCAATATTGCGTCGAAAAAAAATATTGTCAAGAGTTTTCTCAAATTTCTATAGTATTATATAATTTTTTTTGGATTACATTATTCCCATTTAAGAAATCACCTCTTTGAAATTGTTTCTACACTACATATATTATATACACCCAACATAAAAAATAATTGCCCCATGATCACCCCTCATGACTTATCTCATATTGGGAGTTGTGTATTGTATAATGGTGTTACCCTAAGATTTCGACTTACCAATAATGGGAGTTGGTTTTTAAGAAAAGTACAGGATAATATATTGAGTCGAAACGGTTCGACTAAAAAAGTTCCTGTCAGTCGAGACTGTTCGACTAAATTAGCAAACTGCCATGACTAGTCGACTAAAATATATAGAAAAACTTAGACGTTTTTTCCAAGCATAGATTTTAAGTCGGAAGACATCAGAAGTCAAAAATTCAGTCGGTTTGCAGCAGTTTCAAAAGATACGTGGAAGTTTTTTAGGCGAAGATGTTGCATGTCAAAGACACGTGTTGGCTGATAATCAGTCGACCGTTAGTAGCAGTTGTTATATTTTTACTATTTAAGCAAGTTTTAGCGATAGGAAAAAGGTCGGCATTTTCTACAAAACACGAGTAAAACTCAAATCTCTGTGCAAAATGAGTAATGAGTGCAGCTTTGGAATGTGTGTATACGCACCAATTTAATTTATGCAATCATTTACATTATGCTTTATTTTCAGTGCACATTTACTGCGTTTTATCGTCTTCATTTACTTTAAAGCCTTAAATTTCAGTGTGTTCTTTTACTGTAAAGTTATTGCTACATTTAATACAAATTAGATACACGTAACAGACAAAGAAAAGCAATTAGTCCTGGAATATTCTAGTTGATTCTGCAAAAGTAACCTTTAAAAAGGAAACTAGCGATTGTTTACCATATTTCTGGGTAAACAAATTGGCACGCCCAGTGGGACCCGTCAATTGCTATTTGTTTTGCATTCGTTAGTGTAAAAGTTATGTATGATACTAAGAAGTGATCGACAATTAATTAACATGTCTGAAGTTAATGTCAATGATTCTGACCTTTCTAGAAATCAAGGAGTTGTTCTAACTGGAACAACGTCACAAAATGCTGCAAATTCGTCCCCAGTTAGAACAACAAATACTAGTGGATCGACGACAGCAACATTGGTGTCATCACCAATGAATGTACGGTCACCGTTTAACCCGCTGCGACCGCCGTTTCAAGGAGTAATACCTCCACCAAGTTTTAACCCTCAATTTGGAATGCCTACGTCAATGATGCAGGGTTTGCACACGAATCCTTCATTATATTCTGATAATATGATGGCGACAAGCACATCAAATCCAGGGGGTCGACCTACGAGCATAGGTTACATCAACCAAACATTGCCATCTCTAAGTACTACGTCAATATTGTCAATTCGACAACAGATGGACGAAAGCAACCATGAAATGGTGAATGCCCTTACTCAACAAATGGGAATTGTTTTTACTCCCATGATAAACAATACGAACCAAAGTTATGAGATATTGGCTAGACAAATGGCCAGAATAGCTGATTTCTTTGGGGAGCCCCCACAGCCAAACCTTCCGGCTTCCCAAGGGTCGAATATAAGAGTAGGCGAAACTACGAGACATGGAGAACAAATTGAACAAGAGATCCCTAGAGTAATACAACGGCATCAGGATGCTGATCAGGTTCTTAGAAATATCCAGCAAGATGCCAATGTTGGACACAATAATATCTCAAACGTGGTCGAACAAATCTTAGTTCAAAATGGAATAAATGTGGGGTTACATAGACCTAATTTTGTTTCCCCACTATCAGAATATGTAAGGCAAACAGAATTGCCTAGGAGCTGGAAAATCCCAAAATTTACTAAATTTGCTGGTGAGACTGGCGAATCGACAGTCGAACATATTGCTAGGTTCCAGACAGAGGCTGGAGAATTAGCAAACAATGAGAATTTAAAGATGAAATATTTCCCAAGTTCTTTAACAAAAAATGCCTTTACTTGGTTTACGACCTTACCTCCACAATCTTTGTTTTCATGGAACCAGTTAGAACGATTGTTCCATGAACAGTTTTATATGGGACAGTCGAAAATTAGTTTGAAAGAATTAGCCGGAGTTAGGCGAAAGGGTACGGAAGCGGTCGATGATTATCTAAACCGTTTTAGGTTATTGAAAGCTAGATGTTTCACCCAAATCCCTGAGCATGAGTTAGTCGAAATGGCTGCAGGTGGATTAGATTATTCCATAAGGAAGAAATTAGATACCCAACATTTAAGGGATATGGCACAACTGGCAGACAGGGTACGTCAAGTCGAAAGGCTAAAGGCTGAAAAAGCCAGAGTTAGTAAATATCATAAAAAGGAAAAGATATCTTATGTTACTACCAATGAGTTCGACTCTGATAGTGATAGTGAATACGAGGAAGGAGAGGTTAATGTGGCTGAATTGAAGCCAGGACCACCATATATCTGTAAATTACTTAAGCCCTCAAAAGATAAAAATCCGATCGAAAGTAAAAATGAAAAATTATCTAATAAAACGTATGCGTTTGATATAACCAAATGTGATGAGATATTTGATTTGTTGGTAACTGATGGGCAAATCATAGTACCCCCAGGGCTTAAAAATCCTCCTCTCGAACAAAAGAAAAAAGAGGATTTTGTAAATTTCATAATTTCTTGGGTCATAAGACTTCTCAATGTGTCCTTTTCAGAGATTTGGTGCAAAAGGCTTTGAAAGAAGGAAGGTTACAGTTTGGAGAAAAACCAAAGTCATCAATGCAAGTTGATACTGATCCCTTGCAGGTTGAAGAAGCCCACTATACTGAGCTTGCTGACGTGATGATGGTCGATACTACTGATGGTTTCGGCGAAAGGAAAGACGGTGCTACTGATGGCAAAGTCTTGAGCATGGTGTATCCTGAACCAAAATAGAGCCTTCTGAAATTCCTTGAGAGATGTCACAACAACAACTCTCAAGTTGGGTTATGTCCAAGGTGTGATGTTGTTTTCAATGTTGACGTTGCAAACAAAGTGAGGTTCGACCCTCGTCGAGGTAAGAATCGTCAGTTCATGTATACGGGGGAAAGCAGCGGTCGAAGGACTGGAGATTACAGGAAGCTATTCGAAAATCCAAAGACTTTTCGACCCAAGACGGATGTCCCTGAAGATAAGTGGGTGAAACCTATTAACTTCCGAGGAGGCAAACGTCCAGAATGGCAGATCCAAGGTGTTGGAGCAAAAGCTGAAGGCTCTTGGACTGATAGTGGATCTAAAAGGAAAGATTATATATCTCCAAACTACAAAGGAAAGAACCCTATGACTCGAACTTAGTGGAGGCGTTATCAGAGAAGCCATAAGAATGGGCAGGAAAGCTCGAAGATGATGCAGGCGGGTTTTTCTCATTACCAGTCAAAACCTTTTCATAGGAAGTTGACTGAGGAACAGGCTAAGGTGGCAAATGAGAGATTGGTTGCAGGAATGATCCTGGGAAAGAAACTCATCAAAGAGTTAGTCGACGATGATACTCCGAATCTCAATACAGTGAAAGAAGCTGAATATTCCCCACTGTCAGACGAAGAGGTTGATGACAACTTTGATATAGAATCAGATGAGTTGTTAATTGACTGTGGAATTGTATCAGTGCTCCCAGCAGAGTTCGACAGAATATCTGAGGTGTCAGAAAATAAAGATGATTTTCTTCCAGACGAAAATATGGAAGAAACACCTGTTTGTTATTATGTAATGGGAAAAGGAGTAGTGGAAGATCAAAGGGCTGTGTTTGAAAAGCCAGGTCGAGGAATGATGTATCATTTAAAACCCTTATTCATAAGGGCAAAGGTAGATGGCGTTCCAATAAATAAAGTGTTTGTTGATGGTGGGGCTGCTATGAATTTAATGTCTTATTCTTCGCTTCAGAAAGTGGGAAAATCTGAAAAAGATTTAAGGCCCCATAATATGGTGTTGTCTAATTATGAAGGTAAGACTAGTGGAATACTTGGAGTAGTTCAAGTGAAATTGGCTGTAGGTTCGACTATCAGGCCAACCATCTTTATGGTGATTGCATCTCAAGCCAATTTCAAATTACTACTGGGTCGAGAATGGATACATGGCATAGGGGCAGTTCCCTCTACTTTGCATCAGCGTTTGGCTATTTGGAGGCCAGGTGGTATAGTTGAAAATGTTGAGGCTGATCAAAGTTACTATAAAACTGAGAGTTGTCGCAAACATTTCGACCAGCATCTAGCAAATGTAGCCCCATGCTACAAAGCAGAAGAGGTGTATTCTTCTGATGAAAGTGTGTCTAAGTATTTGAATTTAGACCCAAATTATGGTTTTATTAGGAATAAAGAAGATCCCAATAAACCATTGAATCATGAAAGTCCTCTAGAACAGGGGACAACAGTCAAAGATAATGACCACTGAGTCAGAATACCTGGCTCGAATAACGGCTTACTTGGCCGAAAATAGGATAAAAACGGCTTTGGAAGCCGAATTGGAAGAAAATATGGCTATTGAGGCCATGATTGTAAAAAGTGAAAATAATCAAAAAGTCGATCACCAAATAGAAAATAATCATGAGTAGCTCTTATATAAAGAGAGACTCAATGGCTTGGTAACATC
Source organism: Vicia villosa (assembly GCF_029867415.1). Taxonomy (NCBI): domain Eukaryota; kingdom Viridiplantae; phylum Streptophyta; class Magnoliopsida; order Fabales; family Fabaceae; genus Vicia; species Vicia villosa. Next base: position 124,334,569 of record NC_081181.1, on the reverse strand, counting down.
ACACAAACATTGAGCTTTACAATTATTTTGGAAGAAAATAAGAACATAGTTGACATCCAGAGGTCATTTCATTTAATATGAAAGGAACATAGTTTCCTTAACGAAGTAGATAATGTGGGATTTCAGTTTGATACCCACTCACTTGACCCCGACCTTCAATTACTAAAGTATCCCAATCTAAAGACAATTGAATTTCAATACAAATGCAGCACATGAAACTACATGAATAAAAACTCACCTTGCAACCGAGGAGTTGTATTGAGCTAATCGATCTGTTCCATCTTCAAAAACCTCACCATTTTCATGATCAAAACCTACCATGGCTATAGCATACCAAACAATCCTATAGAAGACAGAGAGGAATGAAAGAAGATATACAAAAATGAACATATTTGAAACTGAAATAATAGTATTTTGATTTTAAAAAAAAATGTTACAAAACTGAAATCAAATTAAATGTACCTGGTAGTAGTGACAGCTTTATGAGATATTTGAAAATTGGTTTATTCATTTATTACGGATAGTAAAAGGAATATTGCAAATTAAAGAACATGTGGTTTCGTGGTGTAGTTGGTTATCACGTCAGTCTAACACACTGAAGGTCCCCAGTTCGAGCCTGGGCGAAGCCATATTTTGAATGCTAGTATGTGATTTTTTGCTACCAAGATGCAAGCTGCACATGAAAGTTTTGAAGCTTTGGAGAGTGAAGTTGAAGGGCTAGAGAAAGGCTTAGAAAGTGTATTTAGGCGTTTGGTAGCATCCAAATTTTAAGGATCTGCTGAGGATTAAAATTTTTTGTATAGAACAAAGTCGATATCAAGTGTAAATTGTAAAATATTAACCATAGAATAAAAGTAGAATAGTTCCTTTTTAATGAAAATATAGATGATACAATGAAAATGGTTCATAATTCTAGTTACTACCACTTTAGAATATATCAGCTGGATTTACTAAACTAGATGGTAATACATTTTTGGTTTTGCAACAAAATGCTAAGGAAATATACAAAGAAGAGGACTCTACTTTTTGGAAATATTAAAAATATAGAGCTAAAATTGAACTATTATTGCAGAGCCCTCAAATTGAGGACTCTTCCAAAAACAAGCCTATGCCGCTAATTATGACGCTGACACGATATTCTTTAGTAATAGGCGGAAGAATAGTTCGCTATATGTGAGTAGATTAGTTCCTTTTACGCAGTAGACAATATGGGACTTTAGTTTGTTATCCACTCATTTGAACATTAAATAACTAAAGTATCCTAGTCCAGCGACAATTTAATTTCACTGCAAATATATCACATGAAACAACAAAGAGTAATAAGTTACCTTGCCACAGAGAAGCTGTGTATTGAGCTAGTTGATCTTTCCATCTTAAAAAATCTCACCATTTTCATGATCATCAAAATCTACTCTGGCTATAGCATACCAAACAATCCTGTAGAAGGATTTACCTTAGTGTTATATGCATTTACTATAAACAGTTAAACTTATATTACAACATGTCCTTTTAGGGTTCTTAACATACACTTAATCATTTTTCTTTTTTGGAGAAGAACATACACTTAATCATTTTACTAACGGAAAAATATTTATTCTGAGACAAAAAATTAAGGGATCCAAAATCCCAATAACTATATAGTGATTTAGAATTTTAACAGAAACATTAAACTCAATTGGGAAGGGGCCGCGCGAACGCAGGCCCCCACAGCAACAAATTATGATGTAGGCTCCACCACTTGGGTAGACCTTAGGCTAGCACCCCTCCTAAGTGCAATGGAGGTCACTTGCCTAGGCCATGGACCTTATTGATCATCCATTGACCCCGTCCAGGTAAGTATGTTTCAACGAATCACACACTTGTTCTTTATACCCCATGTTCCATACTATTCACTCTAACAATTCCGATGTGGGACAAAGATAACATGATATAGATTCATTCAAAGTAGCATTAAAGGAAAAAATATCATTTAAGTGTAACTCTTAACAGCATTTATTCAGAAAGATAACCGTCATTTTTAAACCAAAACTAAGCCGTAGTTGTTCCCAAGATTTAGTGCTTGAGTAGTATGTATAACTTGGTGGATCAATAATTTATACACATTTGCCACCTCCATTGGGATCCAAATAGATAAAGGGTCATGCTAACGTGTGCCCTAAGGGCACATGTTAAGGATACTATAATTAGAAAAAGTTAAATGTAATTAAATGCAATAGAGTCATATTTAAAGTTTCAATATATTGAATGCACGCGTTCCAAGAGAATATTTCTATAAATATCTCATTAACTTGTGCCCTTGGGGCACATGTTAGCTTTTCCCATAGATAAATTATGTATATCTCCTCATTTTTCCTTTATCCTCATTTTTAAACAATAATTTATATGTACATCTTTGCTCTTGTTATGAAATTAACTGAGATCAAATCTTATCATTCATATATCAGTTTTTATTTTGTTTTAGTTAAAGTTATTAGTCTGGAAAAAGCAGTGGAAGAGAACAAAATAGATTGTTTAAATAAATTGAAAAACTAATAAATACTTAAAAGATTAAGGAGTTTGCTTCGTAAAACAAATTCAAACATTGAACTAAAATTGTAGGACTTTACCCCAAAGGGGAGTCCTTCCAGAAATTCTCAAAGGCTTGAGTTGAACCCAAGCCTAAGAGGGGGTTTGGAAATAGTTTTCAACCAGCAATAGACGCGCCTCGGTTAGAACCTCACTAGCTGCGTCATTGCCCCAAGCGCAAAGATAAAATCGAATGTAGAATAAGCTTCCTTTATATATAACTTCAAACTTATCTAATTCCTCACTTTAGCAATGTGGGACTAGAAAGTACAGCTAAGACAAGCAAATATTATACAGCAAAAAATAACATTACAGTAGAAAAATAGCCCAGTTACCAAAGATATTTTGTTCCGATGAAAAGAATCAGCACCAAGACAATTGAATTTCAACGCAAACATAGCACATGAATAAGAACTCACCTTGCAACAGAGGTGTTGTATTGAGCTAAACGGTATATTCCATCTTTTATTTAAGCGAGTCTTCAGCGACATCACCATTTTCTTGATCAAAATATACCATGCCTATAGCATTCAAAAGAATCCTGTAGAAGACAAAGAGGCTTTACCTTTGTGTACAGACGCAAGACAACAGGTTATGCATGCCATATAAAAGAGTATCTCCTATTATTCCATTTGTCTAATGTTTGCATATGCAAACTGATTTGAACATGCAAAGTGATTTGAATATGTAATACTGATAAACTTGAACTAAATTTGCAGAGCCCTCAATGAAGAGGACTCTTCCAAAAACTAGCGTATGCCGCTAATTGTAACGCTGACACGGTATTCTTTAGTAAAAGGCGAAAGAATAGTTCGCTATGTCATCATCACACGGCTCCGTAGTTGATAGCGATAAAGGTGCTTACATTTTATATATAAGCTGCATAGCTTGTTTTATGAAGTAGACAATGTGGGACTCAAATCTCACTTGATTCCTACCTTTAATTACTAAAGTATAGCAACAAATGAATTTCAATGCAAATACAGCACATGACTCACCTTGCAACAGAGGAGTTGTATTAAGCTAATTGATTTGTTCCATCTTTAAAAATCTCACCATTTTCATTGTCAAAATCTACTACGGCTATAGCCTATAGCATACAAAACAATCCTGTGGAAGACAAAGAGGATTTACCTTAGTGTTATGCATGCACCGTAAACAGTTAGGCTTGACATATTTCATCAAAAACACCAATGAAAGAAGGTAGTCATGGATAGAGTATATAAATTGAGCACTGCCAAACAACAGATTTCTCTTAGACTATAAAAAAGCAACAACTTCTCTTATGAAAACTACAGGATCTTTCCAAACCTCAATTCTATTCTAGCCTAGTGGTGCTTAACTGGAGCATATAGCATTGAAAACTACATACCTATATTCCTTAAAATTAACATCAAAAAGGCATTTGAATCTTGATACATAAGATTTTAACTTTTTTATCAATCATTTTTGGCAGAGAGGTTTCATCAATAGTTGAAACATTTTAGAGTTATGTAGCACCGACACTTCAAAAAAGGTATGTCAGTGTCCCCGAAACCTATAATAACACTTGTGATTACATTTAATCCGAAACCTATATGACACTTTTATTACATTTAATTTATTATTTTTCTAAAAATTATTATCGGTGTCGACGTGTCATTGTCAGACGTTTCCGCCGTGTCGTGTTTCCGGTTAGAGTGTGTCTTGGTTCTACTGTCTGACAGACTCAAAACCCTTTTTTCTTCAATCATGTTTTTGCAACAGAACCAAAAAATCATTTGCAAATTTTTACGAAAAAAAGATTTATTGAGAAAAGAATGACATTGTTTACCTTGCTTGGTTCATAGATGATGGAAGCTTCTTGTTTGGTGTTGATGCGGCGGTTTACAAAGCTTTGCAAGTGGAAATGGAAACAGTAAAAAAGGGAACTCAGATCGTCTCCCTCTCAAAAACATCTTCTTCAAAACATAGAGATTGCTGCTCCAGTTATCAAAATCATAACGCACTAAAAAATCTCAGCAGCAGTAGGAAGACGAAACGTTTATCCATTTTTTCCCTCTGATTGTGTTTTGGTAAAGTGTTTTATTTTAGTTCCTGGACTTGTTGCCACGTAACTAACTATGTTCAAGCCAACAATGCACTAATGGTTGATTTACTAACACATACTCCATTTCATTTTAGTTATGTATAAATAAATAAATATAATGTATTATTAAAAGAATCTCCTATAACATTTCATGGGGTTATTAGGTATTATGTGGGCTTAAAGTTGCCCATCTGCTTTCGAAAATAAAATAAATCTCTGGAAGTACTTTTATTTACTTAGCGTGAAAACGTTCTGTAGGTGCATCTACGGAATATGTCTGTATGTATATCTACGTAAATAAGTCAGATACAAAATAACAACGATAAAAAAAAAACATTTATAGATTAAAATCGGCATTACATTAATGATTTCAACTATAAATTAAATATTACATTTCAATAGCCACGTGGACGCTTGCACGTCTCTAGAATTTGCTCGACTGTTCTTTGAACTGTTGCTACGAACTCGAGCGGGATTTTCTCTTCGAAGTTGTAATACATTCGCCATATCGCCAAAACATCCTCTCGGTTCTTGAGCTCAAAGTTGTTATAAACGGCGTTCCCTCCGCTGTCAACTGAAGGTGAACGATACTCGAGTTTCACAACATTTCGTTTGTCTCCATAAGGTAGGCGATAGCGGATTTCGCCAATGATATCATCGAGCGAGGTGTAATCGTTGTGTTTGAACGTCTGCCCTGGTGTTCTACTGTCAGAGTGTGAGACCCTTGCGACATACCAACGAATGTTGACATCATATAGAGACATTTTTGTGTTTGTGTGAAAGACAACACAAGAAACCCCAAATTTATAGAAAACCTAGGTGAATATGGACCACCCATTTTCTGGCGCAAAACTTTTCGTATGTATATCCAAGAAAAGAACCTAGATATTTTGTTTTCGCGGGTATATCTACGGAAAAAACTCATAGTTTGCAATATTTGAACCTTCCATAGATACATCTACTGAACTTTCTCTGTTAGTTTTTTTAACACAACAGAATAATATAGCAGGACAGTATTGCATAGTTTTGGATAAAAAATGACACTTATATTACAATGTTAAATATTGCAATGTTAACTTTCCATTAGAATTATAGGCGGAGGCTATCACCAAAATCATAACAGAAAAAGTTTGTCGCTAAACAAATAATGGCTAAAAGATACTACTCTAAGGTAATGCAAGAAGGCGACCTGGTACTACGACAAATGGGCATGCTCGCTCAACTGAGAAAGTTGCAACCCAATTAGGAAAGTCTGTTCCACATATTATAGAATCTCCCACCGGGAGCATATAAGCTATTGGAGTTGGATGGAAGACTCGTACCCATGACTTAGAATTTTGTTTGTTTAGAATATTTTTACAGTTGAACTATTTGTAAATTTTTGAGGGGGCATATTATCCACCTATATATGAACTTTTAAATGATTATTAGAAGGGGAACTTTTGATTTGAGTACCATGCATGTTGGACTCTCACATGAAGGTCCTTGTCGCTTATAAAGGAAATATACGAACACGGTGGAATTATACGAGAAAATCGTTGTTGCATGTTAAGTCAATAAGAACATGTTAGACTTCCATAGGAAGATCCCTGCCACCTCTAAAGGCAATACATGATTACGCTGAACTTCCACAAAAAGATAATTTCCACCTCTAAAGGTAATATGTGAACACTATAATCTTCCACAAGAAGATTAATGTCGCCTCTTAAGGCAATACGAATATGTTGAATTTCCACATGAAGATCCTTACTGTAACACCCCAATTTTTAATTATTTCTTTTAATTGAAATTATAATATTTATTTGAGTGATGTATTGGATTAATAGAGTGATGTTGAACTTCCACATGAAGATCTTTACGCATCAATATGCTTGGTCCTCGCATGATACACCTGATCGTTTGTGAAATAAATTGAACGGTGCCTATCATAATGCAGTTGAACTCCACCTTGCTCAAGATCAAAGTACCAATTTTCACTCCTTCTTTTCTCTTTTTATGTAATGTTGTACCGTGTAGGACAACACTTTACTTTATCTCTTTTTTGGTTTTGCAGATTATGGACAGAAGTTTGGTCTTGAGGATTAAAGCAAGAGTTAGTCACTAGGTCAAAGACTTTATGATACAGGTTTTTTACTTCCTTCTTTTTCTCTTTTTCTTCTTCTTTTTTTTTGTAGGGACAACTTTAGATGACTTCTCTTTGTGCCCATACTTGAATTTGACTTGGATTTCTGAACTTTTGAATTGCTTTGTTGAAATTTGCTAATTCCACTTGACTTGGGCTTTTGAACTTTTTGAATAGTTTTTGTTGAATTTTGCTAATTCCACTTGACTTGGGCTTTTGACCTTTTGAGTTGTATTGCTGAATTCGTTAATTCCACCATTTGTTCTTTGTTTCATGAACCGGTGGTGTAAGAAGAAATGGTATAAAAAGAAATGGACTTGAATTTGAATGAAATTTGGATATTCTTAAATCACGAATTTCTTTAGATGACCTTAAAACTTGGAATGATCCTTTTTTTTTTGTAATTCTTGAATGGAAATGATGGAACATCCTTGAAATAATGTGAAACAAAAATGTTTTTGCATTATGAAGTTGGAAATGTATTGAATCTTAAATCGAAACTTGAAGTAATGACCTTGAACAAAACTCTCGAATTTTGAATGAACAATGTATTTAAGATGAATGAAAGATATCTTGTAATTTGAGGAAATTCTTATGAGTTATTTTGAACTTGTATTAAATTATAAACATTTCACATGAATCAAATCTTTTCACCATGAGAAATCCATAGGCCAACTTGTTTTAAACAATTCACTTAAATAAATTCAAATCAACTTGCAAGCGAAAAGTGAGTGAATAAGAAGTAAGAACCAAGAATTCACAATCTAATCTTTTGTATTGAATCCAAAAATTCAATAAGCAATCCAATCTTATTTAAAAAATTTATGAAATCTTGAGCCATAACTTTAAACCACCAAGTAGCACTTTTTACTCGATGCCAATTTAACCAAGCTTTACACATCACTATTTAGGAACCAAACATAGGGGAAGCCCTAATACACTTGTTTTTTAATAGTCTTTGATAAACACATGAACCTGACGTGGAAAGTCTTTAAGAATTAATATTTGACTTTGTCCGTCTCAAAACCCTAATTATGTAACCTCCTGAGCTTCTTGATTTAAAAGTCCTACCTGATAAAAGAAAAGAAACACACGCATAAGACATATTTTTTTGTATTTTCATTAAAGGTTAGTGTAATACCGACTAAGAGCTTATAAGCTTATGAATCTTGTTGTCATGCCAATGATGTAAAAGACGTGGGATCTCTAGGTCAAAAATTGGGGTGCAACAGCTACTTAATATGCTTTTTTTCAAAAACTCATTCTATACAATTTTTTCATCATTAAAAAAAGAATTCAAAACTCATAGTTAGATGTTGAACTTGAGTGTCTAGGTTGAGCTTCAGTTCAAACTCATCGTCGTCTTTGTCATATACATAGTGTATCTTTTATCACAGTAGGGGTATAATATTTGAATAGACAACCACTTCACTATTTCAACGATACTGCATAATTAGTTTCAAATAATTGCCAACTTAAGATAACGTTGAATCCTTATCTAAACCTTTCCTTCAATTAAGAGATGTATCAGAAAGATCTTGCCAAAAAAACTTTAACAAACACTGACAGCCTTATTTGTCACACTACCAACAAAACTAACACCTGAACAGCCAACACATGTCTTTTGCCTTGAACTGTCATTAAAATCTTTGCCTGTGTAGAACTTAATATGAACACCATTTTATATAGTTATGTTTCCTCTCCCTTAACCAACTTGTAGCGCCTCATAATTTCCATACTTAATTCTAACAACAAACTATTGTGTGCAGCAGCAACATGGTGGTTCATCATTCTTCCATGAATTGAACAACTTCTCTAAACACACAACAACCACAACACAACAAAAGCATCGTCTCATATTTATTTATTTAAACATATCACTCTAACTGTTAATCATTCAAGTACTTTATAACAGATCTATCATACAATAGACAACAAAGAAATGGTTGATTTTTTATTCAAAAACTTTATTTTTGGTAATTTTCTAGAGTGAAAAGACAATTTATTACACATTGCAAAGAGTGACAGAGTTGATTTAGATAGACACTGTGAAGAAAATGATCATATTATACTCTAAATGAAATAGTTGCAAAGCATTTTTAGTTCTTTTATTTCATGTTCTCATTTAGAATGACAAAGTATATAGACTTGAAAACACATAGAAGATTACCATGCATGACAGAGTGTTAGCAAGATGATTGAGTGTTTACTTCAACCTGCATAAATATTTTAATGTATTAGAAACTAACAATGTAGCTTATATTCTCAGCAAGAAAGCATCGACTTCACTCTCAAATTAATACCAGCAATTTTAAAATTTTACATGACATTTGTCATATCACCACTACAGATTCATTTAAGAATATTGATATTTAGTTAATTCAGGGTCATTAACATTAAAGGTCTTTTAAAAGTTAGCTAGATTCAAATTATTTAAGTAGAAATGGTGCTAAACTTCTAACTATAAATCAGTCACACAAGATAAACATGGTCATCATTTTTGTTGTACACACCTAAGTTGCTGCAACGCTAAAGCTAACAGAATCCAATAGACACATTAAAATAAAAACCTAAGCTTTCAGCACTGAAAAAAGTGAAGAGTAACAATCCTAGTTTTCTTTGGCTTAGCATGGTTCCGTTAACTAATCCAAGAAGTATTCCCTTTTATGGTTCAGTTCTAAAAAACCAGTCAGCCTTGTTTTCCCAAAATCCACCTTAAATGAGTAGATTATTGCACATAAGAGACCAAGAATAATGTATTATGTATTGATCCAAACATGATAAATATTTTCCCACATATTATTTTGACAATTAATATCAAGTAACAAAAGGAGAAACACAATTACCGAAATAAACAGCTACTATAGTATAAAGTTTAATATTCTGGCTATTCTGAAAGTGGAGAAGTCAGAATGCAATATCGGCTTTTGTGACTAATTTTACATGAACTTCACCAAATATAAATTCTAATTTATTGCAGACCAAATTCATCACGTATGTAATTTATATATCGAAAATGTTGGATGGTACTAAAACAGTGAAAGAAGGAACCGACGAAGGTTATATACATATTGTTATTGCAATACCATATCCTATGATTTCCTCCTGCCAAGTCTCAACAAAATTCAAAAATTCAGCTACAAAAAAATTCATGCTAGTAGAACACACATGTCCCTATTGTATTTGAAGAAGCAATTTTTTGACTCTTTCTTCCACATGTTGTACCTGCATCAAGAATTTGTTAACGACAAATATTGCACTAACCATAGAGTAACGCTCGTTCTTAAAAAAATTGTATAACAAACATCAAGATACAATACAAATATTTTGTCAAATTGCATGATAATGCGCATCAAACGAAATACTAAAAGTGGTATATTTAGAATCATTAACACGCCTTCTTATATATAAGTTGATTTCCCATTTAAACCCATTTTTTCTTAGCAGCCTGAGCACAAACAATCTTGAATATTGAAGGACCTAGCCCTTTCAAGAACCATAAAAAATCAATTAAACTACATTTCACATATGAAGCACTCTCAAATCACAGACATCAAACAAAATAGCGACACTAACAAAAACACCAACAATAACTCAATAAAGCAACCACCAAAAGTTCTTCTCTATAAATACCTTTTGGTCTGTAAGTTTATTGAACTCCACCTTGCTCAAGATCAAAGTACAGATTTTCACTCCTTCTTTTCTCTTTTTATGTAATGTTGTACCGTGTAGGACAACACTTTAGTTTATCTCTTTTTTGGTTTTGCAGATTATGGACAGAAGTTTGGTCTTGAGGATTAAAGCAAGACTTAGTCACTAGGTCAAAGACTTTATGATACAGGTTTTCTACTTCCTTCTTTTTCTCTTTTTCTTCTTTTTTTCTGTTGGGACAACTTTAGATGACTTCTCTTTGTGTCCATACTTGAATTTTGACTTGGATTTCTGAACTTTTGAATTGCTTTGTTGAAATTTGCTAATTCCACTTGACTTGGGCTTTTGAACTTTTTGAATAGTTTTTGTTGAATTTTGCTAATTCCACTTGACTTGGGCTTTTGACCTTTTGAGTTGTATTGTTGAATTCGTTAATTCCACCATTTGCTCTTTGTTTCATGAACCAATGGTGTAAGAACTGTGGCGTAAACATGGCGGCGGACCTTGGAACTTTGGCGGGATCATGGAGAATTCAAGAGTTCGTATTGTAATTGAAGCTTAGGTTTAGGAATTGTATCCATTGATGCATCCATGGTGCGTTTAGGTTTAATTTTATGTTTTTTAATTTTATGGGTTCAGATTATGCCTTTTGATTTTATGGATTCAATTTTTCCCTTTTGGTTTTATGGGTTTTGATGAAGAATCGTATTTTTTGAATCTTGCCTTTTGATTTTATGCTTCATTTGTTCTGTAACTTCCACAATGGATTCTTGACTTTATAAGCAATATTTATTGTTAAGTTTGCAGATACAGTATAAACTACCGGTCCAGAGACATGGAAAGGCATAGATGGAAAAATTGATGCATTTGTGTCTGGGGTAGGTATGGGTGGAACCATAATAGGAACTGGGAAATATCCCAAGGAGAAAAATTCCAATATAATTTTTTTTTCTTTCTAAATATATGTTTTGATACATTTAGGGATACTTAGGATAATATTTAACCAAAAAGTGAAGTTATTTATAATATACATCAGATAGATGACACAGGGTTACATTTTTTTCCTAATACTTACATGTATAGATCAAAGAGATAATACTGAATTTTTGATGATAAGTTTTCTTCCTTATGTTGTTATGTGTTTAGATTCACTTTGGATACTAATTAGAGTAGAATTTTTGATGCAATTGACATTGCTAAGGAGCATAAATTTTGAAGCAGAATTCTCCTATCATTGTTTTTTAACCAATTTCTTGAACTTTTGTTGATAGCAAAATGAAAAATGTGATTTGAATGGTCTGAATATGACTGTGATATTTTTAAAGGTTGATGTAGTTCATTGGATTGTTGGATGTTTGAGTGGTATGATTTCGTCATTGTATGATTACTTGGTATGTTCACTCTTTCTTGTCTTCCAGGTGTTCCTTGGGGCCAGCCCTCATAAACTATTTATAAGCAATACAAACGAGATCACCCTAACTAATGACGAAGAAAGGTTGTCTCTATCTGAAATTATGCTTTAACAATTTCAAGAAATATATTCTTAGGCAATTTTCAATTGATTAGCCTTGAGCAACTGATTACATATGAACTAAGATTTTTCTTATGAAATGTTTTTATCTTTCATGTTCTTAATGCTAGCCTAATGATTATGTAGCACGCTGTACTTGAATTATAGTAAATAATATTTGAAAGATTTCTATATTGAAGGAAGTATGGATTTCTATATTGAAATAAACATGAATTTCTAATGCTTAAGTTAACAACGAGGTATGAAGGTGACAGGGGGCTTATGATAGATCAAGAGGAAACAAAAGGAATTGGTAATGATATTCTTATATTGTTTTCATCATGTGTTTGGAAGTGAAAAGTTTGTGTTGATGTTTATCATGCATGCACAGGATGTTGATGTTTGTATTGACACCATGATTCTCATTAGTTGTCACATTCGGTGTAAAACCAGTATAAAATTTATGTCAATGTCGTTCTATGGTTGTGTATTGTACATCATTGTGATATAATTTATGAATTTCAAAGAGTTTGATTAGTTTGGGTAATTTGGAGTGTGAATCAAAGTTTAAGGTCTGTTGGATTGTCTTATTGAAGGCTTATCTTTTGACATAAACACTGATGCTGAATCAATTTATTTATTTGTTGTAAATGCATTGAGGTATATATACTTGATAAGAAATCATTTACTCAATAGTTTCATTGTTTTGTAAATTATAATGTTATTAATGATTTTATTATTTTCTTGATAAAAAAGGTTAAAGCGGAAGTCAAAGTAATTTGGAAGGGTTGGCTGAAACCTGAAACCACTTTCATTAATGGAAATGGTTGAAACAAATTATGGCATGCATGCATTGTAGAATAAGTTAACTTCTTTTGTAGTTTTTTTCCTTACACATATTAGAGTTGTTTGTATATGATTGAGTAAAATATAGTCAAATTATAATAGTTGTTGATGATAACTTGATGGCATAGTGAGAATTTTTTCATCAAGAATGTTGTTTAGTAGAAAAGAATAATAATAAAAATGAGTTATTCTTTAGTCTTATTCTGAGTGTCACTTTATTAAGAAAAGTTGTCAATGAAAGAGTATAATAATTTCCTAAAAAAAAGAAGAAGAAAAAGAATGAGCCTAACAATTCTATAAAATTATTAGTTAACTATTTGATGTTATAATTAAAAAGAAATAATTAATGATCATCTACTTATTTTGAGATTTGTTCTGATAGTATGACACTCAATATTAAAGATACTATTTATAAACAATTTTACCTTTTTAAAAATAATATGACATTTAATATTAAAATTATCAAAAATGGCAAATTGTATGACTAATTTTATAGCGACTAAAAGTCAATATTTTTTTATAGTGACTAAAAATCAAATTTGAAATATTTATAAGGACCAAAAACATATTTAACGTTTTAATATAATACTCAATATTACACAATTTACATATAGAGGTTTATTATCTCTTTTATAAACAATAAACTCTGTTGATTAAATAGTTTTATTTTATTTATTTCATTTTTGTTAAATTTTGTAAACAAATGCACATACCATACAGAGAAAGTATAAAGTTCTTTCAAATACTTTTATACATAGATAAATGTTATCTATGATCCATATACATGTTTTTTATAAATAATATTTTTTTTGATAAACCTATTTTATTATTTTTTTACATTTTTATTATATTTTAAAAACAAATGTGCATCTTAAACCCGAACCCGTGCGAAAGCACGAGTTTGTTACTAGTTTTTCTTGACAAAAGAAAATAAATTAGAATGTGTGAGTTGTATTATGAGAATTGCAATGCATTGTGTTTAACGTGAGGGGATATGTAAGATGTGTGTACGTGTGTTGCTATGGTGGTAAAGCGGCAAGCAAAAGTAAGTAGGATATTATTCTCGGGTGATATAGTTATATCGTATCGTAGTCCACAGAGATGTGTGTCATTCGATCAATTAATTCGTTCTTGAGTTTGGTTATCAAATGTGCAGGAAAGTAAATGTATCAACAAGAAAACTACCCATTCCTTAATAGAATAGAATTGTCAAGCTGGAATATGATCTAGTTCTCACAGACTTAAACTTATTGACCGAACATACTCAACTTGTAACCTATCAATGTTATCACATGTCAACAATACTACCCACAATATTATCTAAGTGACGATCTCTCAACCACCTAAACAACACATGAGATATCCGAACTTCCCGTAGATGTCGATCTCTCAGACAAACACGACCATTCAGAAGCATTAAGCACTGACACGAAGTGATTATCAACCTAATCCATCTTTACAATTAAGTTAATAGAATATTATCCTAGATAAGCATTAGAGCCCTACGTCTCCATAGAAACTCAAACACATTAGCAACAAAGCAAAATCCAAGATAATAATCCACAAAGATATGAAAGCAAGCTTTATACAACATAAGGATCAACAAATATACATGAGTTCAAAGGAGATACATACAAACAACCCAACAATGGAAATTACAAAGAGAAGAGAGAAAGAGAAAGAAAACATGTCTTGGGTTGTCAACACCAATGGATGAAGAATACACTCCCAATCCACCAATTGCAAGATCCAATGTTGTTATCTACTCCTAATCTAACAAGAAATGAGGTGATGGAGTTGAGAGAACTCTAAAATTGGCCTCCCAAAACCATAACCCTAAAAATGAAATGAAACTATATACACAAATCTGTCCCGCAACTTTCGCCCGGCGAGACCAATTGCTCCGCCCGGCGAGACCTTTATTCCTGGCCACACAACCTCTGCCACGTCATTAAGTGGCAAAAATATCTAATTTCGCCCGGCAAATGAATTGATCCGCTCGACGACTCCTTCATCTTCCGCCCGACGAACGAGAGGCGGCCCAAGGCAGAAACTTTGCAATTATTTTCCTCACTCGCCCGACGAGCTAATTGCTCTGTCGGGCGAATCACACCAGTCTGCACTTTTTATTTCTTCAATTGCTTCTCTTTTTATTGATCCAAAATTGCATCCTTGAAGCTTTATTACTCAATGCTCCATACATGCTCAAATACCTACAAAAAGAATAGAAAACTATTAGTCGGTACATAAATGAATCAAAAACTCGATTAAACGCAAAGTATACGTATTGTATGTAATATACACTAAAACGCGTCTAAATTGAGGAAAAAGAGAAGATAAGTGCAACAAAATTATACACAAAATAACTACAATTTGGCACTTATCATGTGTGTGCTACAGATTTGCGCAACATTTGCTTAAGTTTGGCTTTCGATGTCAGAATGACTCATATTATACCTTTATGGAAATGGAATCGGCCTAGAAGTTCAATTTTCTACTTTGCATTGACCTATGAGTTTTTAAGCCATTTAAGTTCGTTTCAAGTCCTAAAACAACATTTTACTATATTATACAATTTTTGCAATTTTTGTTTTATTTGTTTTTTATTTAATTTTGTTTTGATAAAGGCCCATTGGAGTTTCTTTATTTTATGTATAAGACATTTGGCATGACCATAAGGATTATCTTTCATTATATTAAAATTCAGAGTTTTATTTTCTCTTTCTGGTGGATTTCAGAGCATATCTGACAGGTTTTGCACTTGCAACCATGTATTTTATCATATGTTTAGCACTTGATATTCCCACAGGTCATTGCAAAACAGTGAGTCAGACTTTTTGGACGATTCTCTTTTCGAAGAGGTATAACATGATTCACTCTGATATCAAACGCAAAACTTGTGCAAATCGTGTCGAACTGGCGCGCAACTTCTCCTTCGATATACACAGGCAACCCTCCTACATTAATTACAATATAAATGGTAAGTGTCCATTGGAAACAATTATATAGATATATATATATATATATATATATAGAGAGAGAGAGAGAAAGAGAGAAAGAGAGAGAGAGAGAGAGAGAGAGAGAGAGAGAGAGAGAGAGAGATCAAATTACACCCGAAGAGTTACACTACGAGTTACACTCGCTCAACAACTTAATTTTGATTATTTAAAAAAAAAATCAATCGTTGGATTGAAACATACTATCATATTGATACCTATAAAGTTTGAGATTAATCTATAATGATTTACTATATCATTGAATTACATCTAAATTTACATTATATGAAAGTTCATTTTGACGTTAATCTTTGAATATCTTGATGGTATAGTAAGTTATTATAGATTATTTTTAAATTTTATAGGTATGATATATATGATATTATGTTTCTATCCAACGATTAATTTTTAAAAAAATTGATTCGAAAAAAATGAAGTTAATATGTTTCCCTTACTTGCTCAACAATTGGCCACATCCGTTAACGCACTTCTCCAACCATATGGTATCAAAATTTAAATTTGACTGCTTTACCAACCACACTTTTGTGAAAACTCTTTCTCTTTCCTTCCATCGTTTGCAATTCTTCCACAATATCTTCATCTTTAACAATCACTTCTCTTTTTGTACTATGTATCTTGCTTCGCCTTCTCAACTAAATAAACGACCAATCTATAAAGAACTTCCTCTTTATCATCTATTTTGTTTATTTTTTTCTTCATTTTGATACTAAAACTCAACTTAGGTTATGGATGATTTGTCGGTGTTGGTTCGTAGTGGGCGACGAACTATTCTGAAACAGGATTAGTTTCAACTTTCTCTTTTTTCTTTTGATGTTGTTTATATGTGCATATTTTAGGGTTTCTTACTGTGGAATTTAAAGTTTGAGTGGTAAGTCCTTCTGATTGATAACTAAAACAACAGGTAATGCTTAGTTTGGATTGACTTTGTGAGATTTAATTTTAAGTTGTATTTGAACTTTGTAGATGAACATATGATTGTAAGAAAACAACTTAAAAGAAAACAGATTGATTAGCATGTAAACATTTTTGACAAATTATCAGCACCGACGTTATTAGATTTTTCATTTTGAAACATGTTTTGTTGGCAATTAATATTTTTAGGTACTAATTTGATACATAATTCATTTTGTGTTTTGTTGGCTTTTGCGAAGTAAGATGGTTTATGTCCTATGAGACTACTCTTTCTGATAGAGATTCGGTTCGTAAGTTTGTTGTTTAACGGTGTTTACTACTGTATGTGTATAATGGAATTTATGGTAAAGATTTGTTTTCATGTTTGGGAATGGTTTGTTTTAGTATTGTGGCATCTCCGGGATTAAACAAGTTGCATGCAAAGTGTTCGATGAAAGTTCCAAACCAATGATTTTCTTAGTTTTTCTGTTTCAGATTTGTGGTTGTTGATGTTTTATCATATTAAATTTAACGGTGTCAACTTGAAATTATCTATCAAGTTATTGTTTTCGTCAACCATGTTGAATATTGCGATCTTTCAATTTCATGTTCATTTCAGTTTTCTCTGTATTTATTTAGGTTGTGTTCCTGGAGGATATGTGGATCCATGTCAGTAACGATCCGAATTGCAGCAGATGATGTAAGTGGTTAAGCAGTATTTATTATGCAGTATTTACCTTGTCGACCATGTTAAGTCAAGATTCAATAAAGAACTTTATTTTTGATGAACACGAATCTCTAAATAACAAGAATGCAAAGATGAGTTGTTAAAGTTAAAATATCAAGGATCAAGGCTTTGGAATCAAGCTTGCACTTCAAGAAGGTATAATGACTATACTTACATTCTCTAAAGTCTTAGATGCTCAAGAAATCAACCAACCATTACATAGACCATTCATGATAATAACAAACATTTGCAAAATCTTTTGTTCAAGTTTTACAGTGGGTAAATCGATTTACCATAACATGAAATCGATTTGCCACTGTCTTAAAACATTTCCAGAAGCAAAAATTAACTTTTTGCACTATGGAAATCGATTTACCTAAAGAGGAAATCGATTTCCCACTGTTTGTTTTTGAAATTTTGTTAACGTTACATGCATGAAATCGATTTCATGCTAAGGGAAATCGATTTCCCCTATACGTTTTTTTGAAAAACAGCAGCATTTCATAGCACCTTTCCACATACCTTTTCATTGAAACATTTCCTTTAATCTTGGCAATTGTTCATGATTAATCTACAGAAACTTGTGATATTTCAAGGGGTGTTATGAACATCTATATATACTCAAAATTTCAAATTCATTCGCCACCTCTTCCAATCAAAAAAACTCTTAGAAATTTTCAGAATTTCACATTGTTATTCTTCAATCATTGTCAAGATATTTTCTACACACTTTCATGTCATCCAAACTAGAAAATACTTGAGCAATCTATTACTTTAAGAATTGTGAAATATTGTCATTGGAAGGGAAGATCAATCAAGTGATTGATACATTGTTCTACTATTCAAACTCTTATACAAAATCAAATACTTATTGTATTCTTGTTATCCAGGATTGTTGGAAACAAGTTAGTAGAAAGGAAAGGATTGTTTTCTTGTTCTACTTGGTTAATTGTTCTTGTTGTCCAGGATTGTTGGAAGCAAGAAAGTCATTAAGAGAGGATTTTTCTCTTAATATACTTAGTGAAAATCCAAGAGGATTGTTCTTGGTGGTTTTGTTAGAAGATTGTAGGAGGAGTCTTGTACAAAGATCTAACAATAGTGAAATCTCTTTAATGTTGAAAGGGGACTGGGGTACTCTCGAATTATAAGGGGAACCAGTATACATCATTGTGTTCTTTACTTTTCTGCATTTACCGCTTTCACAAATTCAAACCATAAAAGAAAGAAATATATGTATAAACTCTTGCACCAAATCAGAAAAATAAGTACAAGTATTCAAAAACCGGATAAATCTTCAAAGTCCTAATTCACCCCTTTAAGGCGCACTCAATAAACTTACAATTGGCATCAGAGCAAGTTATAGGTAACTTGTTCCTAAAGATCCAGAATGGCTTCCGCAAATCAAAATCCTGTTTTCAAAAATGGTGGTAGTAACAACAAGCCTCCATTGTTTTGTGGCGAATACTTTGACTTTTGGAAAATCCGAATGAAGGCTCACTTATAAGCACAAAGAGAAGAAGTATGGGAAGCAGTCCAAAATGGTCCCTTTGTTCCTACAACTGTTGTCGATGGCGTTGAATCAACAAAGCTTAAAGTTTCATGGAATGATGATGATAATAAAAAAGTCCTCTATGATAAAAAGGCAATCAATCTTCTTCAAGGTGCACTTAGTATGGATGAATTCTTTTGTGTCTCGGCATGCATAACGACAAAAGAAATATGGGATACTTTAGTCGAAACTCATGAAGGAACCGTTGAAGTTAAGAGATCTCGTTTAAATACTTTAAGTTAAGAATATGAATTATTCAGAATGCAGCCCAGAGAACCAATCCTTGATTTACAAAAAAGATTCGTTCACTTAATAAATCATTTGAGTGCTCTTGGAAAGAAAGTCTCTACCGAGGAACAAAATCTAAAGGTGCTTAGATATTTAACAAGAGAATGGCAACCGAAAGTAACAGCGATATCCGAGAAAAAGAATCTATAAAAAATGACCTCCACAACCTTGTCCGGTAAACTTCAAGAATATGAAACAGAACTCGGAAGACTTGAAACACATGAAATTCAAGTAAAAGATTCAAAAGACATTGCCTTAAAGACAAGAGTCAAACATCATGATAACAATCAAGAGGATGAATCCACTAGTGAAGAAGATAATGAGTTTATTAAAATGTTTGAAAAATTTCTAAGAAAAGAAAGGAAAAAGGAGATCATTAAAGAGGAAGCACCAACAAGGAAGGTTAAATGCTTTGAATATGGAGAAAAAGGACATGTCAAAAGTGAATGCCCTACACTTGAAAACAAGAATAAATACTTCAAGAGAAATACAGATAAAAAATCAAAGAGAGCATATATAGCATGGGAAGACAATGAAGTAAGTTCATCATCCGATTCCAAAAGCAAAGAATATACAAATCTGGCATTGATGGCCTCACACCATTCTGATGATGAAGACAATGAGGTTAGTAACGAATTTACTATCTAAAAATGATGCACAAGGTGCTATAGATGAATTGTTAAATGAATGCAAAAAATTATATAAAACTATAACATCTCAAGAAAAACAAATTTTGTCCTTAGAAGAGAAAGTAGAAACAATTAAAAAGGAACTCAAGGATGAAAAAGAAAAGATGATTAATGATCAAAAAGAAAAACTTGTGTGTAAGAATTGTGAATCATTGTCTTTTCAAATTGTTAAATTTAAGAGAGTTCTTTCATTCATCTTAAATACATTGTTCATTCAAAATTCGAGAGCTTTGTTCAAGGTCATTACTTCAAGTTTCGATTTAAGATTCAATACATTTCCAAGTTCATAATGCAAAAACATTTTTGTTTCACATTATTTCAAGGATGTTCCATCATTTCCATTCAAGAATTACATAAAAAGGATCATTCCAAGTTTTAAGGTCATCTAAAGAAATTCGTGATTTAAGAATATCCAAATTTCATTCAAATTCAAGTCCATTTCTTTTTATACCATTTCTTCTTACACCACTGGTTCATGAAACAAAGAACAAATGGTGGAATTAACAAATTCAGCAATACAACTCAAAAGGTCAAAAGCCCAAGTCAAGTGGAATTAGCAAAATTCAACAAAAACTATTCAAAAAGTTCAAAAGCCCGAGTCAAGTGGAATTAGCAAATTTCAACAAAGCAATTCAAAAGTTCAGAAATCCAAGTCAAAATTCAAGTATGGACACAAAGAGAAGTCATCTAAAGTTGTCCCTACAAAAAAAAAAGAAGAAAAAGAGAAAAATAAGGAAGTAAAAAACCTGTATCATAAAGTCTTTGACCTAGTGACTAACTCTTGCTTTAATCCTCAAGACCAAACTTCTGTCCATAATCTGCAAAACCAAAAAAGAGATAAAGTAAAGTGTTGTCCTACACGGTACAACATTACATAAAAAGAGAAAAGAAGGAGTGAAAATTGGTACTTTGATCTTGAGCAAGGTGGAGTTCAACTGCATTATGATAGGCACCGTTCAATTTATTTCACAAACGATCAGGTGTATCATGCGAGGACCAAGCATATTGATGCGTAAAGATCTTCATGTGGAAGTTCAACATCACTCTATTAATCCAATACATCACTCAAATAAATATTATAATTTCAATTAAAAGAAATAATTAAAAATTGGGGTGTTACAGTAAGGATCTTCATGTGGAAATTCAACATATTCGTATTGCCTTAAGAGGCGACATTAATCTTCTTGTGGAAGATTATAGTGTTCACATATTACCTTTAGAGGTGGAAATTATCTTTCTGTGGAAGTTCAGCGTAATCATGTATTGCCTTTAGAGGTGGCAGGGATCTTCCTATGGAAGTCTAACATGTTCTTATTGACTTAACATGCAACAACGATTTTCTCGTAGAATTCCACCGTGTTCGTATATTGCCTTTATAAGCGACAAGGACCTTCATGTGAGAGTCCAACATGCATGGTACTCAAATCAAAAGTCCCCCTTCTAATAATCATTTAAAAGTTCACATATAGGTGGATAATATGCCCCCTCAAAAATTTACAAATAGTTCAACTGTAAAAATATTCTAAACAAACAAAATTCTAAGTCATGGGTACGAGTCTTCCATCCAACTCCAATAGCTTATATGCTCCCGGTGGGAGATTCTATAATATGTGGAACAAACTTTCCTAATTGGGTTGCAACTTTCTCAGTTGAGCGAGCATGCCCATTTGTCGTAGTACCAGGTCGCCTTCTTGCATTACCTTATAGTAGTATCTTTTAGCCATTATTTGTTTAGCGACAAACTTTTTCTGTTATGATTTTGGTGATAGCCTCCGCCTATAATTCTAATGGAAAGTTAACATTGCAATATTTAACATTGTAATATAAGTGTCATTTTTTATCCAAAACTATGCAATACTGTCCTGCTATATTATTCTGTTGTGTTAAAAAAACCAACAGAGAAAGTTCCGTAGATGTTTCTATAGAAGGTTCAAATATTGCAAACTATGAGTTTTTTCCGTAGATATACCCGCGAAAACAAAATATCTAGGTTCTTTTCTTGGATATACATACGAAAAGTTTTGTGCCAGAAAATGGGTGGTCCATATTCACCTAGGTTTTCTATAAATTTGGGGTTTCTTGTGTTGTCTTTCACACAAACACAAAAATGTCTCTATATGATGTCAACATTCGTTGGTATGTCGCAAGGGTCTCACACTCTGACGGTAGAACACCAGGGCAGACGTTCAAACACAACGATTACACCTCGCTCGATGATATCATTGGCGAAATCCGCTATCGCCTACCTTATGGAGACAAACGAAATGTTGTGAAACTCGAGTATCGTTCACCTTCAGTTGACAGCGGAGGGAACGCCGTTTATAACAACTTTGAGCTCAAGAACCGAGAGGATGTTTTGGCGATATGGCGAATGTATTACAACTTCGAAGAGAAAATCCCGCTCGAGTTCGTAGCAACAGTTCAAAGAACAGTCGAGCAAATTCTAGAGACGTGCAAGCGTCCACGTAGCTATTGAAATGTAATATTTAATTTATAGTTGAAATCATTAATGTAATGCCGATTTTAATCTATAAATGTTTTTTTTTATCGTCGTTATTTTGTATCTGACTTATTTACGTTGATATACATACAGACATATTCCGTAGATGCACCTACAGAACGTTTTCACGCTAAGTAAATAAAAGTACTTCCAGAGATTTATTTTATTTTCGAAAGCAGATGGGCAACTTTAAGCCCACATAATACCTAATAACCCCATGAAATGTTATAGGAGATTCTTTTAATAATACATTATATTTATTTATTTATACATAACTAAAATGAAATGGAGTATGTGTTAGTAAATCAACCATTAGTGCATTGTTGGCTTGAACATAGTTAGTTACGTGGCAACAAGTCCAGGAACTAAAATAAAACACTTTACCAAAACACAATCAGAGGGAAAAAATGGATAAACGTTTCGTCTTCCTACTGCTGCTGAGATTTTTTAGTGCGTTATGATTTTGATAACTGGAGCAGCAATCTCTATGTTTTGAAGAAGATGTTTTGGAGAGGGAGACGATCTGAGTTCCCTTTTTTACTGTTTCCATTTCCACTTGCAAAGCTTTGTAAACCGCCGCATCAACACCAAACAAGAAGCTTCCATCATCTATGAACCAAGCAAGGTAAACAATGTCATTCTTTTCTCAATAAATCTTTTTTTCGTAAAAATTTGCAAATGATTTTTTGGTTCTGTAGCAAAAACATGATTGAAGAAAAAAGGGTTTTGAGTCTGTCAGACAGTAGAACCAAGACACACTCTAACCGGAAACACGACACGGCGGAAACGTCTGACAATGACACGTCGACACCGATAATAATTTTTAGAAAAATAATAAATTAAATGTAATAAAAGTGTCATATAGGTTTCGGATTAAATGTAATCACAAGTGTTATTATAGGTTTCGGGGACACTGACACACCTTTTTTGAAGTGTCGGTGCTACATAACTCTAAAATGTTTCAACTATTGATGAAACCTCTCTGCCAAAAATGATTGATAAAAAAGTTAAAATCTTATGTATCAAGATTCAAATGCCTTTTTGATGTTAATTTTAAGGAATATAGGTATGTAGTTTTCAATGCTATATGCTCCAGTTAAGCACCACTAGGCTAGAATAGAATTGAGGTTTGGAAAGATCATGTAGTTTTCATAAGAGAAGCTGTTGCTTTTTTATAGTCTAAGAGAAATCTGTTGTTTGGCAGTGCTCAATTTATATACTCTATCCATGACTACCTTCTTTCATTGGTGTTTTTGATGAAATATGTCAAGCCTAACTGTTTACGGTGCATGCATAACACTAAGGTAAATCCTCTTTGTCTTCCACAGGATTGTTTTGTATGCTATAGGCTATAGCCGTAGTAGATTTTGACAATGAAAATGGTGAGATTTTTAAAGATGGAACAAATCAATTAGCTTAATACAACTCCTCTGTTGCAAGGTGAGTCATGTGCTGTATTTGCATTGAAATTCAATTGTTGCTATACTTTAGTAATTAAAGGTAGGAATCAAGTGAGATTTGAAGTCCCACATTGTCTACTTCATAAAACAAGCTATGCAGCTTATATATAAAATGTAAGCACCTCTATTGCTATCAACTACGGAGCCGTGTGATGATGACATAGCGAACTATTCTTTCGCCTTTTACTAAAGAATACCGTGTCAGCGTCACAATTAGCGGCATACGCCAGTTTTTGGAAGAGTCCTCTTCATTGAGGGTTCTGCAAATTTAGTTCAAGTATATCAGTATTACATAGGACTCTGCAATTTCACTCGAGTTTTTTAAATCAATCTCAATACTTTTAACATAATTTTAACTATTCTGAACATATTTGTCACTATTCTGGATTCACTATCAGCTAAACATTTAAGGACCTCTTGTTGCTTTAAAAGTGGGAAAATCATATTCAAATCACTTTGCATATTCAAATAAGTTTTCATATGCAAACATTAGACAAATGGAATAATAGGAGATACTCTTAGACACACTTTTGATATTTTCCCCTTAATAACATGTGAACTTGATAATTGACTAGTTTCTAAACACTATTTACTTTTTATACTCTAAGTGAAATCCAGTGATTGGATAAAACCTTTGAAACACCAAAATTTCCCTTATGTCCTTGATTCTTTAAACTGAGTACTACTGCAAAGGGATTCATTCAATCCCACGAGAAAACTAATAGTTGCATCTTCTTCCTAGAGTTTCTTTAAACATTCAATCCCACGAGAAAACTAATAGTTGCATCTTCTTCCTAGAATTTCTTTAAACTGTTGAACTCTTCACTATTCAACAATGCGAACACAGTCTCCTTGCGAGAATCGTGCCTCGAGATCCTTGCAAGCCGCTGCAGCAACATCCATATATAGACCACATGCTTCATGATAGATAGAGAGACCTAATTTTTCGATCCTGGTATGCACAAGATTGTTGCATCTTTGCCGGGCCTCATAACTAGGATTGAAACGATTTGGCAACAATGCAAATAAGTTCAAAAACCTGTTTTTCTTCTTCATGATACCCTCACACTTTTATGACGAGTACTGTTTGTTTCATCTTTCATTGGTATTTTGTTTTTCTGAATAAAGTATGTCATGTCTAACTGTTTATATGGCATGCATAACCTGTTGTCTTGCGTCTGTACACTAAGGTAAAGCCTCTTTGTCTTCTACAGGATTCTTTTGAATGCTATAGGCATGGTATATTTTGATCAAGAAAATGGTGATGTCGCTGAAGACTCGCTTAAATAAAAGATGGAATATACCGTTTAGCTCAATACAACACCTCTGTTGCAAGGTGAGTTCTTATTCATGTGCTATGTTTGCGTTGAAATTCAATTGTCTTGGTGCTGATTCTTTTCATCGGAACAAAATATCTTTGGTAGTTGGGCTATTTTTCTACTGTAATGTTATTTTTTGCTGTATAATATTTGCTTGTCTTAGCTGTACTTTCTAGTCCCACATTGCTAAAGTGAGGAATTAGATAAGTTTGAAGTTATATATAAAGGAAGCTTATTCTATATTTGATTTTATCTTTGCGCTTGGGGCAATGACGCAGCTAGTGAGGTTCTAACCGAGGCGCGTCTATTGCTGGTTGAAAACTATTTCCAAACCCCCTCTTAGGCTTGGGTTCAACTCAAGCCTTTGAGAATTTCTGGAAGGACTCCCCTTTGGGGTAAAGTCCTACAATTTTAGTTCAATGTTTGAATTTGTTTTAAGAAGCAAACTCACTTTGTTCTCCTTTTAAGTATTTATTAGTTTTTCAATTTATTTAAACAATCTATTTTGTTCTCCTCCACTGCTTTTTCCAGACTAATAACTTTAACTAAAACAAAATAAAAACTGATATATGAATGATAAGATTTGATCTCAGTTAATTTCATAACAAGAGCAAAGATGTACATATAAATAATTGTTTAAAAATGAGGATAAAGGAAAAATGAGGAGATATACATAATTTATCTATGGGAAAAGCTAACATGTGCCCCAAGGGCACAAGTTAATGAGATATTTATAGAAATATTCTCTTGGAACGCGTGCATTCAATATATTGAAACTTTAAATATGACTCTATTGCATTTAATTACATTTAACTTTTTCTAATTATAGTATCCTTAACATGTGCCCTTAGGGCACACGTTAGAATGACCCTTTATCTATTTGGATCCCAATGGAGGTGGCAAATGTGTATAAATTATTGATCCACCAAGTTATACATACTACTCAAGCACTAAATCTTGGGAACAACTACGACTTAGTTTTGGTTTAAAAATGACGGTTATCTTTCTGAATAAATGCTGTTAAGAGTTACACTTAAATGATATTTTTTCCTTTAATGCTACTTTGAATGAATCTATATCATGTTATCTTTGTCCCACATCGGAATTGTTAGAGTGAATAGTATGGAACATGGGGTATAAAGAACAAGTGGGTGATTCGTTGAAACATACTTACCTGGATGGGGTCAATGGATGATCAATAAGGTCCATGGCCTAGGCAAGTGACCTCCATTGCACTTAGGAGGGGTGCTAGCCTAAGGTCTACCCAAGTGGTGGAGCCTACATCATAATTTGTTGCTGTGGGGGTCTGCGTTCGCGCGGCCCCTTCCCAATTGAGTTTAATGTTTCTGTTAAAATTCTAAATCACTATATAGTTATTGGGATTTTGGATCCCTTAATTTTTTGTCTCAGAATAAATATTTTTCCGTTAGTAAAATGATTAAGTGTATGTTCTTCTCCAAAAAAGAAAAATGATTAAGTGTATGTTAAGAACCCTAAAAGGACATGTTGTAATATAAGTTTAACTGTTTATAGTAAATGCATGTAACACTAAGGTAAATCCTTCTACAGGATTGTTTGGTATGCTATAGCCAGAGTAGATTTTGATGATCATGAAAATGGTGAGATTTTTTAAGATGGAAAGATCAACTAGCTCAATACACAGCTTCTCTGTGGCAAGGTAACTTATTACTCTTTGTTGTTTCATGTGATATATTTGCAGTGAAATTAAATTTTCGCTAGACTAGGATACTTTAGTTATTTAATGTTCAAATGAGTGGATAACAAACTAAAGTCCCATATTGTCTACTGCGTAAAAGGAACTAATCTACTCACATATAGCGAACTATTCTTCCGCCTATTACTAAAGAATATCGTGTCAGCGTCATAATTAGCGGCATAGGCTTGTTTTTGGAAGAGTCCTCAATTTGAGGGCTCTGCAATAATAGTTCAATTTTAGCTCTATATTTTTAATATTTCCAAAAAGTAGAGTCCTCTTCTTTGTATATTTCCTTAGCATTTTGTTGCAAAACCAAAAATGTATTACCATCTAGTTTAGTAAATCCAGCTGATATATTCTAAAGTGGTAGTAACTAGAATTATGAACCATTTTCATTGTATCATCTATATTTTCATTAAAAAAAGGAACTATTCTACTTTTATTCTATGGTTAATATTTTACAATTTACACTTGATATCGACTTATGTCTATACAAAAAATTTTAATCCTCAGCAGATCCTTAAAATTTGGATGCTACCAAACGCCTAAATACACTTTCTAAGCCTTTCTCTAGCCCTTCAACTTCACTCTCCAAAGCTTCAAAACTTTCATGTGCAGCTTGCATCTTGGTAGCAAAAAATCACATACTAGCATGACCAACGAATGAATGGAAAAAATATCAAAATATGGCTTCGCCCAGGCTCGAACTGGGGACCTTCAGTGTGTTAGACTGACGTGATAACCAACTACACCACGAAACCACATGTTCTTTAATTTGCAATATTCCTTTTACTATCCGTAATAAATGAATAAACCAAACAAAGCAGCACTAATGATGTTACCATTTCAACAAGCTGGGGCCACCTTATCATGATTTGTAAGATTATATAGGTCACATTGTTAATATGTTTCTAAAGTACTTTTATTTATTTAGCGGTAGTTCATTTCCTTAATCAATCTTAAGTTGTCATATGGAGATTTTCATTAAAAATTGCATGGTTTTTACAAAGAATTTTCTTGGAAGAGAAACCATAACAGTACTTGGAGTTCAAATACGTCGATGGGGCAAATGAAGTTTAGGTTAAAAAGGTTAAGAGTTCTTCAAGCTTATTTAGTAACATTTGTGGATGAGAAGATTTCTGAGGAAGTAATGGAGTTGTCTTCTTCCCACGGTGAAATCTGATGTTTGGCAGTAGCTCAGTCTTTATACTCTATGTGCTTTACACATTTTGGTGAGGGTGTTGTATATCTTCTTTCATTGGTGTTTATATTAAATATGTTAAGTCTAACTATTTACCATACATGCATAACACTAAGGTAAATCCTCTTGGTTTTCTACAGGGTTGTTTTGTATGCTATAGCCATGGTAAATTTTGATGATGAAAATGGTGAGGTTTTTATAGATGGAACAGATCAATTAGCTCAATACAACTCCTTTGTTGCAAGGTGAGTTAGTACTTTGTTGTTTCTTGTGCTCTATTAGCAATAAAATTCAATTATCACTAGACTCGGATACGTTTGTTATTTAAGGTAGTGTTAAGTGAGTGGATAACAAACTGAAGTCCCGTATTGTCTACTATGTAAAATAAACTAAACTAGTCACATACAAACTATGCGGCTTATATATAAAATGTAAGGACCTCTACTACTGTAAACTACGGAGCCGTGTGATGATGACATAGCGAACTATTCTTTCGCCTTTTACTAAAGAATACCGTGTCAGCAACACAATTAGCGGCATATGCTAGTTTTTGGAAGAGTCCTCAATTTGAGGGCTCCTCAATAATAGTTCCTATTTGGCTCTATATTTTTAATATTTCAATAAAACTAGATGTATCATATTTCCCTGTGGTGTATTTTCTAACATTTTGAGCACTTGATGATGTTATGACCAGCTTTTCGTGTCTCTTTCATGTCTCTCCTATTTGATGGAGTATGCTAGCTTTTATATAAGCCAAGAGGTGCTTAAAAACTAAGCTAGAAGCATTTATGTCTTTGTTGAAACTTTGATTTTTAAATATTAAAAATCTTTGAATATTTGACTAAGTCTTGCTCTTCTTCACTTCTCTTGCCTTGTACTTCATTTTGCTGCAGAAAATTGAAGATTCCTTGATGAGTCATGCTTAAGATTTAAGCTATGCATTATCCTTCCATTTTCCTTTTTCAATTTAATCTTAAATATGATAAAATTAAATCAAAAATGGAACAAAAATGATGTGGGCTTTGTCTTGGTCGTGGGAGGCCCTTTACATCATGGTAGACATGTTTGGATCATGAAAACTTGGCCCCATTTGGAAAAAATACATTTTTGATCAATGTTGGTTTCATGCATTTTCCCAAAATTTAGCCAACTTCAACAAGGTGTAAATCCCTCAATATTTATCATATGAGAGAGATCTTGCACTTTTTGGAAACCTCAAAGAGTCCTCTAACCAATGTCTTTGGTCTCATGTCAAAATGATTTTCCATGCTCCTTGTGTGTCCTTTTGAAAAAAGTGTCTTTTTGTTGACTTTGAAAATGACCTGTAATGTCTTGATTCATATTTTTCAAATGGTGAATCAAATGTCCATGGGACCAATTGCATTTGAAAGATAATTGAATTTCCTTCAAAATGAGCTTTGGTTAGAATTTTTTGGATGAAGGATGAGAGAGTTATGACCAGTCAAAGTTCAGTTGACTTTTTAGGAGAAAACCCTAGTTTTGAAACTTAGGGTTTTGTTGATTTTTGATCTTTCCTTGATGAATTATGATCATCCAATGATCAAATGATGAATCCTTTGACAAAATATGGATGTTGACAAAAAATTTCATTTTTGACTGTCTGTTGACTTTTTGGTCAACCGGGTCGTCTATTGATTGTTTGAGCTGCTGACTGTGTGTCTGAGCGAATTGAAGTTTGAAAATTTGTATGGTGGTACTTTGAGATATATGGAGGTCCATGAAATCCATTTGAAGTCTCAAAAACTTGTTCTCCTGAAAAAAACAAGAAACCCTAGTCAGGGACTGTTTGTGTAGGAGACAGTTAAGCGTACCTGATTTTTTGTGCAGTGCTGAGTCTCTGCTAATCATGTGATATTCAGAAGACTTCTAGAACAAAAAAATCTTGGAATTCTAAATTGCAAAAGATTGATTTGATTGATGGTACAAAACACGGAGAATTGCACTGTCAGCGGTTTGACTGTCAACTGACTGTTCAGGCATGTAGCAGTTAAAGTGAAAAATCAGTCAAAGTTAATATTTTTGTTGTTTTTGTTTTTTTGTTTTAGTGATGAGAGTTGATTTACATGACTTGTTAAAAAGCACAGACATACTAAATAACTAATATTTACTGTATGCGAGCAAAATTACCGATAATAACCCTGAAAATCATTTAATGCACAGAAAAATAAATATTTAACTGGCAGAAAACACACAAAATATTATCTGGATAATTAATCAATAATGTGACAAATAGTACGACATTTAATACTGACAGTACAAATATTACATACTATAATGAACAGTACGACGAGTAAACGGTACATTAAGAAATAAGAGATACGGCAAACTTTAAGAATGATGATTAACAACCCATGCTACAAACAATAACATGTAGATGATTGGGAGTGTCAACATCCCAGGTCCACATTTTTCCGGGCTATGTAGACAGAAGAAAGACATGATTACCACCACAACGGTGATGACCATAAGAAAACACGTTTCTATCCGCTTCGCCATTTTGTCGGGGGAAGAAGAGAGAATGAATATGAAGTAGAAATTAGAGAGATGAATTAGAATTTGATGTGAGATTTTATGGAAAAAATGAGAGGTATTTATAGAATGGAAAGAAGGATAGATACGTTGGGGAATGAAGTGATTCCGTACAAAAGGAAAATTTGAGTGGAAGTAAGATTTGAAAGAAAGTGTATGATAGTGTTGGAAAAAAGAGAGATGTGTAGAATAAAGTTAGGATTTGATTTTTTGAAAAAGAGATTTGAAAAGAAAGGAAAAGATGTTGAAAATAATGGAATATAGTACAAAAATTAGTGGGAAACAAAAGATAATAATTTACTTGTTACCAGTACAGTCTGAATCCCCGGACTCTGTGCCTGCAAAAGATTTAGTTCTGTACCAATTGCGTCAGTACTATTTATCTGTACATAAATATCAAATAAATAGCGTGTATGAAGTAATAAACAGTAATTTGCATTTGCGTAAGAATAAATCCAACAGCGAGCCACAATTTTTTAATTTTTTTTTTGCGTTTATAATACATTATTCATCTTAAGATTTGAATTACCGATGCGGACGCACGAGTCTTCTACTAGTTAAGTTAAAAATGGTAAAGAAATTTTTGTCAAACTTTTGAAATAAAACCATCCAAACAAAAGTCATTTAACTTCAAATCTAATGTTAATTAAATCAAATAGATTCAAATCTCATTTATATTGCTCACTCAATAAAAAAATTCACAAGGCTTGACAAACTAAATCATCCTCATCCAATATTGTACACCCATATTTGGTTTTAAAATCTTCCTAAATTCTTCAGCATTTTCCAAGCTGCCAGAAGGAATCAGACCAACATGGCTCTAACACTTAAAATTACAAATGTAACTTTGATAATGTTAATCCAAACATAATATACAAACCTTAATTTAAAAAAAAAGAAAGAAAGAAAAAATCAGCACACAAAAACTAATGTGCCTTATGTTTGTATTACTTAACATAAAATACACTCAAATTATGCTGAGAGCAGTTTGTAAAACCCTACCAACACTGCAGACAACCTTTGAAAGAGAGTCAATTGGCTTGTTACCTACTATGGTCTAATGAACCATCATATTTTGAGTGATAAACCGATTTGTTTAGCTAACATTATTTTATGGTAAGGTATTTGCATAAGATGAGCAATCAAGATGCAACAAACCTAAAATGCAGAAAAGGAGGAATAAATGTTAAGGCTTTCACAATGTCAAGGCTTTCACAATTGTAGCTGCGTAGTCAAGAGCTAATTACAAAGAACTAATTGCTTGATGTAAAGTCAAGAGCCTTAACCTTAAACACAAATTTAATTGCGCTGCCATATAAAATTCAAACAATGCAAGTAAACATTTAACACAAATAATTAGTGACAATTGTTTGTAGCTTCCAGCTTTTCTAAAAGGGGAGAGAGAGAAAGGAAGTAAATGACCCTCTTGAATTTACTACTTCCAGCTTTAGCTACAAAAACTGAGATGTAAACTAAAATTACAAAACTTAGAAGTAAACTGTAAAAATAAGATAATACCTACCTTGTTGCAACCAGAGACTAAATCCTGAAGAGTTTTCTTCTTTCTCTTTTAATTTGTTAGTGTCCACCGATATTTCATTAGAAAACTAAGTTAATAAATCAAATTGCATGATATTCATTAGAAAATTAAGTTAATAAATCAAATTGCATAATATTCGAATAAGATTTGATAATAAAATTAGAGAATGTTATTTTGAATATAGAAATTTAAGAATGAAACGAAAGTAACTAGATTGTATGAAATGTTGAAATTTTAAAATTCAAGGATCTTCTTAGAAAATAATGAGAGTGAAGATTTTTTTAACCTTATCTAAACACAATTATGGAGAAAAACGTGTCACAATGTTAATATCCATTATATTACCATTAAACACTATGAAACCAATAGAATTAATCACTTTTTCTTGGAACAAAAACAAAGCACTTTACCAAAACAATGAATGAAAGAAGAAAATAAATAAAGCACTTTACCAAAACAATGAATGAAAGAAGAAAATAAATAAAGCAAAAACACATGAAACGTTTCGGTTTTCCTCCTCCGTATAGTGTTTTGGGTATGATGAAAAAACATGACAAAAAAGGTTTTGAGTCTGTCAGAACACCGTGTGACCACCCCAGTTAGTAGAACCAACCGAGAACGGTCATCTACAGCTGAGATGATGACCACAACATGCAGATCATCCTGGCTGTTAATCACGCTCTGATCACACGGTCGTGATTCATCCACCAGACTTATGTTCCTGTCTCCTTTGAAATCAAGGACACAGTAGTACGATCCTATAGAACAGATCCTGTTCAAGTAAGGTCGTGCTCATCCGTGCTTAATCTGAAGTATATAAATGTTTAAGATTTTAGGCACTTCAACGATGTGGGAGTAGTATAATAGTTTTTGTTGAAACTCTAGCTTTGTTTATGTTAAAAATGCTTGATAAAGAACACTTTTTCACCTCAGAACTCAGTTCTGCCTTGGATGGACATACTATCTACGCAAAGCTAAATTAGCAGATAGTATGTGTTAGGTTTTAGGTCTACCGATGGTGCATATCTAGTAAATGAATACCAAATTATCTGCATGCGTTCACTTTCAATTGAGCTGTGAATAGCTGATTAGTGAGCTAGTTATCAACTATGAACCGACCACATAATACTTTATTTTTTAGGAACAGAAGCCATAGCAGAACTTGGAGTTCAAAGACATCGACGGGAGTCTCATGTACACGCGAACAAGAGTTTGGTCAATGCGCAAGATTCTCTCACTTAAGGAAAAAAATTAAAATTGATGGAGTTCTTTAAGCATGTTCAGCAGCACATGGTTGATAATGAGGATGAGAGATACGGAGAGCCATTTTGTTAGTTTCTTGGAGAAAATCGGGTTGCTGTCAAAGATAAAATGGTAATTACCATTTCTAATTCCTAGTGAGAATTGATTACTTAATATTTTATATGTATCTGTTTGTTTAATTTCTGCACAGAAGCTTATGAAATTGAATTTCGGTTGCGATTTATCTTATTATTGTATGTTTGTGCAAATGTGTTAGTCTTGAGATGATTTCGTAACTTTACAGACCATTGTTGGTTTGATTTATAGATGATAATGATTTCTTATCTGATTGCTATTTGCTCTATTCATTTGCCATGCTAACAATTACCAGGACAAAAGTATGGGAGGTACAATTTCGCTTGGTGCTGAAATTTGCGGCTTCTAGTTTTGGCTTTCGTTTACATTCACTTATGGAACAACAGGGAGACCATGGAAGAAAAGATCTAATGCGTTCTCTTGTGAGATTCCAGAACTGCAATATGGTTATACATACTTCATCTATTTGGATCCTAATGGAGGTGGCAAATGTGAGTGGTGTGTATATACAACTCCAGCACTAAGTCTTGTGAACAAATACGTCGTAGTTTAGATTTAAATGATGATTATCTTTCACAAAAAGTGGTGTCACAGTTATACTTGTATGGTATTTTTTCCTTTTCTGCTATGGAATGAATCAATATCGTTTTATGTTAGCCCCGCATTGGAATTGTTAGAGTGAATAGTACGGTACGTGAGGTCTGCGTTCGCGCGGCCCCTTCTAATTAATTTTCAACTTTCTTCTAAAATTCTAATTCTAAACACAGTAAAGTTCTTGGGATTTTGGATTTTGTTCCTTTAAGAGTAAGTGTATATTTCCTACGAGGTTTGCTCTAACTAGGAAGATATTGTCCATGGAGCTTGAATGTTAATGTTAGGCTTAGAAGAGGGAAAGGGACCTAAAAGCACAAACAACTATAATCTTTCATGTTCTATTTGGGAAGAAAAATTAGTTTTCTTTTTCTGGGTGTGTTCTCACAAAAATTTGTACTTGATGATGTTATAGATTTGTTGCAAAATCAAAAAGATAAAAACGATTTGAGTTTGTCAGACTTATTATTTGGTCTCCCCTTAGATAAAGGATCCCACTAGGGTTGTGTTTTGGAGGGCCCCAAATTACAAGCCTATAACAGTATCAGATTCTTGCAGAGTGACTTGAGACAAGAACCTTTTCTCTCCAGGGAAAAAAACCAATTGATGGAGTTCTTCAGGGATATTCAGGAGCACTTGTGGATGAGAAGATTTCAGAGGAAGATATGGAGTTGTCTTCTTCCAACAGTGAAATCTGATGTTTGCAAGTAGCTCAGTCTGTATACTCTATGTGCTTACACATTTTGGTGAGGGTGTTGTATATCTTCTTTCATTAGCGTTTATGTTATACATGTTAAGTTTACGAGGTTTTTAAAGATGGAACAGATCAATTTGCATGTGCAAACTTTTGAATCCTTTCGACAAAATTAACAAAACATGGCTTCGCCCAGGCTCGAACTGGGGACCTTCAGTGTGTTAAACTGACGTGATAACCAACTACACCACGAAACCACATGTTCTTTAATTTGCAATATTCCTTTTACTATCCGTAATAAATGAATAAACCAATTTTCAAATATCTCATAAAGCTGTCACTACTACCAGGTACATTTAATTTGATTTCAGTTTTGTAACATTTTTTTTTAAAATCAAAATACTATTATTTCAGTTTCAAATATGTTCATTTTTGTATATCTTCTTTCATTCCTCTCTGTCTTCTATAGGATTGTTAGGTATGCTATAGCCATGGTAGGTTTTGATCATGAAAATGGTGAGTTTTTTGAAGATGGAACAGATCGATTAGCTCAATACAACTCCTCGGTTGCAAGGTGAGTTTTTATTCATGTAGTTTCATGTGCTGCATTTGTATTGAAATTCAATTGTCTTTAGATTGGGATACTTTAGTAATTGAAGGTCGGGGTCAAGTGAGTGGGTATCAAACTGAAATCCCACATTATCTACTTCGTTAAGGAAACTATGTTCCTTACATATTAAATGAAAGGACCTCTGATTGTCAACAATTAAGGAGCCGTGTGATGATGACATAGCGAACTATTCTTTCGCCTTTTACTAAAGAATATTGTGTTAGCGTCACATTTAGCGGCATTTTATCTCCTCTTCAAGCAAAAATGCGTTAACATCCCGGTCAGTAAAACAAGCTGATAAAGTGATAATAAGTAGAAGCTACTGATTTGTTGAACCATTATCATGTAGATTTTCATAAAAAAAAAGGAAGTATATTACATTTATTCTATGGTTAATATTTTACAAATATCTACTTTGTTTGCTCTATATAAAAAAAGGAATGTTGGGTAGGATTTACTAATATAAAAAAGGAACTAATATGATATACCACACATTTGTCATTGCATTCCCAGCCCTTCCTAATTATGTTTCAAGATTTTTTGAAAAATCCGAGAGATGTGTGCTAGTAATAGGGAGTCTGGATGTTAATCTGTTTAGAGTATATAGCTAAAAAGCACATGAGATGAATAGAGGCAGTGATAATTATTATAAGCTTTTCATTGTATTTGATTGTAATGTATGACTATTGAATTGTATGTATTTATACAAACAAAATTTCAATCCTCAGCAGATCCTTAAAATTTGGATGCTTGCTTTGGGGAGATAATAAAGACCCAGCAAACTATTGAGTCATGTTCAAAAGACAAACTCTAGTCTTAACCAAACGCCTAAATACACTTTCCAAACCTTTCTCTAGCAATTCAATTGCACTCTCCATAGCTTCAAAACTTTCATGTGCAGCCCGCATCTTGGTAACATAAGAACCTTCGCGTAAAAGGGTTCTTAAGGATGCATCGACACACTGCAATTCATTTAAATTCTCGTCCTCACATGATATTGTCCTCTTGTGCATCAACTTTGCCATTTTCAACCATTTGGTTGCCTTTGACTGGGAAGCCAAGAAAGACAAAATAGATTGAAAGATAGACATGTTCATTACTATAACCTCTCTAAGAACTCTTATCACATAAACAACTTCTTGATCATGGTTCAAAAGTGTGGAAGCTCCAAATTTACTTTCCATCTGTTTTAGAGATGTCATCAACTTTGTCACATTTTTCTTCATCTTCTTTGTGAAGAAATTATATTCGGCTACACTTGTTTCAATGCTTGAATCTCCCTTTCTTCTTCTAAGAGAAGAATGAAGTGCTTCAACATTTTCTTTGATGTCTAACATTGTGTCTCTCGCGAGACCACAGATATCCAAAATTTTCACTGAACCATCCAACAACTCTTCCACAAAATTCTCACCTTGATGCTGAGAAATGACCTTTTGTGTTGATCTCATATTGAGAAAATCTTCCAATGAAATGTATAAATCTTCAAGCAAAGAAAGGCCAATGGTAATTGAATCGGATGTGGATGTTGATGTGGTTTCCCATGTCTTGATTTTGCTTAGCTCTTGTTCTATTCTAGTGGAGTTAGGATGAGATTGAGAAGGAAAACTATTCGAGCGAACATGGATCTTTGTTGCCATATTGCTCTTTAATTTGTTCGTAGTTTCTTGTAAGATAATGTAAAGCTCAATGTTTGTGTGATGTTACCAAGCCCTTGAGTCTCTCTTTATATAAGAGCTACTCATGATATTGGTTGATAATGGTTAATTTCTTATAATAAAGAAATAAAATAGATAGTACTTGTTAATCATGGTGTACAGCATGTGGTGCATGCACGAAATTCCCTTTGAATATGGTAAGCTTGTCACATGTCAACTCAACATTGTGAATTTGTTAATGGTATTGCATGTGATATTCTTCAAGATGCTTATATCATTGAAATGTGTTTTAGGTGCGTGATGAATATAACTGGCATGTCTTTTAAGTGTTGATTATCAGAAGACATGATTAGTATTCAATTAGTTTGCCATCTCTACTGACACATAACAATCATAATTGCAAATATAAAAATTGGTGTTTCTTATTGCTTCTTACATGTCATTCATGTACACAACCGATTAATAGAATAAAAATTGTATATAATTTAGTTTGGTGTCCATATTTTGATCTGGATCTCATCTTTCTATTATCCATTCTTTAAACTACTTAGCTCCCCAATAATGGAACATGCCAGACAATAGATACCTTTGAACCAAAACAATGCATTCTATTTTATAGTATTAGAAACGAAGTGACTAAAGAAGTTTGCTATTTACCAATACAAGGAGGTTGAGATGTTTAATAATGCTCAATGTTTGGCACAAGTGTGACAAGTTTATTTAACCGGTAAACTTATGTTTCTACCACATGCTCACATTGATTGAGAGAGGTTAGCTGCATTATTTATTTTGGATTGCTTGCTATTATATATTATAAATGTTAGGAAGTTTATCATATAATCGATGAAGAATATTGTTGAATGATGGTTATGAACTTATTTGCTTTGAGTAGTGTGCTTAGAGAAGTTGCTGGGATAAACATTTCTAATTTCCAATCAAAATCCCTTTTATCCTTCTTTGCAAAATTGATGTATTAGAGAATATTATCTTGGGAAGAGAACTTGGAGAATTTCAATGAGTTGCAGTGTTTGGAAACATCTTTATTCTTTAAGCAGACTTTGAATGAATATCTCACAAGATATGGTTGAAGATAAAGTGTAAAATTAAAAGGCTAGAGGATGGAGGGAAAAGTGTATTATTTAGTCACTTGGTTAAAACCAGTGCCCACCTGTTGCCAGGGCCGGTAAGAGAAGACATTGATTATAAGGATATTTTTGCTCTAGTGGTCAAATTAATCACTGGATATGCAAAATGCACTTTTTTCCAGTGATTTGGTTGAAGACGAAAATATCATGCCTCCTTTGGCAGCTCTAAGACAAGGTTTATTGTTCTCATCAACACATTAGTAAAGGTTGCATAACAAAGTGGCTCATCCAATTGAGTCAAAAAAATACACATCATTATTCTGCATAATCTTCATGCTTATCAAACCCCAAAATCTTAAGAGAAAGGTTCAGATTCTCCATAATGATCTTAATGCCTTTGTCTTTATACATTCAATAGTTTAGTAATTTTCCTCTTCTGACAAGAAAGAGACATTTAAAAAAACGTGGACGGCAGGATTCGAACCTGCGCGGGCAAAGCCCACATGATTTCTAGTCATGCCCGATAACCACTCCGGCACGTCCACATTTATGTTAATATTTTAAATCTTAAGCTACTAGTACAAGTGAATTACCAACAGAAGAACGGAATTATATGATATAAATGTAATACTTGTATTTTCTAGGGATGTTGCCCACTCGATTAACAATCAAATATTAAATGTAAGGCTTCCTATATTTGAGATTTAAAATTGAGTTTACCTTATTATGACTTGCAGAGAATAACCCCCCATAACAATTACATAATAGTTTTATTTTTTAGTAATAAGAATACTTTTTCATGTTTTTTACTACATGGTTTTCTTGAAGTTTTATTCTACTTATAGGTTTTCTTGAAGGTACATATTTCTTTAAAGAATTCTAGATTAGTTGCACCTTGTACTTCATTACTAAAACAGTCAAGCCGTTCAAGAAGATTTTTTATGTTGCAAAATTATATAAAATGGCACCTTCGAAGATGTTAAATGTCAAGCTCAATTAAGTTGGTGGTGACATTAAACATCCATTCATATATATTGGACGATGAGGAATGGTTTCAACCAGAGCATTCTGACTATGATCAAGGTATTACAAACGAAAGAGATTCCCAAGTTGATGAAGGATTGTACCCTCAAGGCCATTATATTCACTGAAAGATCAAGGTATTACAATTGCGAAAGACGGACAAGATTGTTTGGAATTCTTCCACCAAAGTGTGAAGCTTGGAGGTCAAGGAATCTCAAGTTGCTTAGAGAACCAAATAATTTTGGAAAGTTACTGCTTGAAAATAAACTCTAACTGAGATTCAAATACTTAAATGCCGCAACTCCATCAACAAAACTGAACATATTGCTTGCCACATTTAGAGGCAGAATACTTAAAAGTGAGACTTAATATAAGGAAGGCATATTAAAAGCAACAACCAACTAATTTTGATATTTGTATTTGATTTGATGCTGGAGTTTTTAGTTATTTTTCCTTATCCTAGTTTCTCAACTTGGTAATATCTCTTGGTTGATATCCCTGTGTACTGCAATACAAGTTTTAATAGTATCAGAAAATTAATCTACGCATGGTTAGATGGTTTTAAATTTAAAACATTAGAAGGACAACATTGCTCACATGTTTCAATACTGATCTGAATGATGTATTGAGACAATCCACTGCACACACCTGAGAGAAATATATGAGCATGGTGGATGACCGAGCTATCTACGTAGCATCCATGATCAAAAGCTCAAAACCAAAAAACAGAAGGCAAACATACACAGCAGAGAGCATGTGACAGCAGAACAGGGTGTTTGGCATCAAATAAGTTGCTTAGGCTTTGATAAAAAAAAGACTAAATAAAATTGTAGTAAGTAGCAAAAGTATAGTATGATTCCGAAAATTGTCCTTCAATTAAAATTTTGGTCAAAGAATGACACCTAAGAGTAAAAAATTAATAAGGAGTATCATTTAAAATTACTTGTTGGAATATCTTATTTCCCTATTTGTATTATTTTCGTTTATTCTCTTTTGTTTTCCTTTATTCTCCATTAAGGAGAAAATTAATATCATTATTGTATTACCACTATATATACCAGCTTAGAGCTGAAAAATAAAACATAACAGCTTTTTACCATTCCTTTCAATATGATATCAAGAGCTCTAGGTTAGGGTTTACTGTAAAACTTCCACAACTAGTGGGGTTCGGGACATTTTCTTACCCGATCCGATTGACATACCCGTTTAATCCCCTATGGCGAATCACAACACGAGTTGGCCCGCTCTAGGTCTGCCTTCACCGGATCCAATGATGGCGGTGGCGGTGGCCGCAGAAATGGCAGCAGTAGAGGAAACGACAAAGGTGGTCGTGCATTTCAGACTAGTAATTCTGATCAAGGGCATCAAATCTCTTCAGCTCAGCTTCCATTCACTACAGAACAACTAGACAGACTGTACAAACTCCTCGAGTCTCCAACTCCTTCTTGCTCTATAGCAACAAAAGGTAATTATGCATTTATTAGTGTCAGTCCCAGTCATACTTTGATAGTAGATTCAGGTGCCTCTGATCACATGACAGTTGAATCTATTTTTTTTCTCTTCATATAGTCCATGTGCAGGTAACCAATAAATAAAAATTGCCGATGGCTCTTTTTCAGCCATTGCAGGTAAAGGGTCAGTTGTCTTGTCTCCAAAGTTAACTCTGAAAAATGTCCTTCATGTTCCAAATTTATCATGTAATTTAATGTCCGTCAGTAAATTAGCCCAAGATATAAATTGTCAAACTAATTTTTTCCGATCTCACTGTGTCTTTCAGGATTTGAACTCGAGGAAGATGATTGGCAGTGCTAAGGAGAGTGGAGGACTCTACTACCTTGACATTGGATCTGCATCACAACTACCTTAAAAAACAATAAGTTCGTATTTTGAGTCTTTTTCTGTTTTGAATAATACAGATGACAACATTATGACATGGCATTTAAGATTAAGTCATCCTAGTTTTTGTTACTTAAAACACTTGTTTCCTAAGTTATTTCATAATAAGAATTTTTCTTCGTTTAAATGTGAAGCATGTGAGTTTGCAAAACATCATCGTTCCCAATTTTCAATACAGCCTTATAAATAATCAAAACCTTTTTCTATTATTCACAGTGATGTTTGGGGCCCTAACCGTACAAGTACACTCTCTCTCAAAAAAATGGTTTATCACATTTATAGATGACCATACAAGAGTATGTTGGGTGTACTTGTTAAAGGGGAAATCAGATGTTTGTCAGGTTGTAAAGAATTTTTTTACAATGGTGCAGAATCAATTTCAAACAAATATCCAAGTCTTTAGAAGTGATAATGGCAAAGAATATTTTAACACGATCCTGGATGATTTTTTTCTAAAAAATGGGATTGTACATCAAAGTTCATGTCCTAATACTCCTCAACAAAATGGAGTTGCCGAAAGGAAAAATAGACATTTATTGGAGGTTGCTAGAGCTTTACTTTTCACAAATAAAGTACCAAAATATTTGTGGGGCGAAGCCGTTTTAACAACTGCATATTTAATTAATAGAATGCCCTCCAAAATTCTTAATTTTCAAACTCCAATTAATACTTTCAAAGAATATTTTCCTAGTTCTCGTGTTTTAACTGATCTGACATTAAAAATCTTTTGTTGCACACCTTTTGTTCATGAACATAAAAATGTTGGAAAACTTGAACCACGTGCTATAAAGTGTGTTTTTGTTGGATACTCCCCAACCCAAAAAGGATATAAATGTTTTGATCCAAAAACCAAAAAAATGTTTGTCACTATGGATGTTACATTCTTTGAAAATAAACCTTTTTTGATGACACTCATCAAGGGGGGATATAAAGGAAGACTTGTTTCAAATTGAGAATATGAGTTTTTTAAATAATTTATCTTTGCCTGTATCACAAAGTTCTGAGACTTATACTTCTGCACCAACAGAAAATGGCCATGATTCTTTATCTAATCCTACTCCTGTTATGAGTAATGATCCTTGTGAATCTAAGCCTACATTTTCTCATGTAGAAAACAATGAAATTCCTGAAAACGATGATAGTGATGATCTAGTTGAAATGCCACAGAATAATGAGTCACTTCGGGAAAACAGGTTTGAATTAGGAAACGGGATTTGGAAAGGGAAGGTTTTTGTGAAAAAGAACCACAAAGGAATGGATGAGTCCACATCTCCACACGGTCAGGAATCTGAACCGGGGAATGATCAACCTCCTAAGAATAGGAAAGGTAAGTCCATCTCTGTTTCTGAAAGTTGTATTTTGTATCCTGATATAGATGATCTTGTTGCCATTAGAAAACCTGTTAGATCGTGTACTAAACACCCCATGTCCAATTTTATATCATATTCAAATTTGTCTTCATCTCTGTCTGCATTCACCTCAAAATTGTCTAGTGTAGAAATTCCAAAAAATGTACAGGTTGCTCTAGAAATTCCAAAGTGGAGGGAAGCTGTACTTGAGGAGATGAAAGCTCTAGAAAAGAAAAAAACTTGGAGTGTTATGACGCTACCGAATGGTAAGAAGACAGTTGGATGCAAATGGGTGTTTACTGTGAAATATAATTCAGATGGATCAATTGAAAGGTACAAGGCTCGCTTGGTGGCTAAAGGATTTACTCAGACCTATGGTATAGACTACTCAGAGACATTTGCTCTTGTTGCAAAACTGAACATTGTAAGAATTCTTTTATCTCTTGCTGCTAACCTGGATTGGCCCTTACATCAGTTAGATGTTAAGAATGCCTTTCTGAATGGCGATCTAGAAGAAGAAGTATACATGGACACTCCTCCTGGATTTGAAAACAAATTTGGATCAAATGTATGCAAATTGAATAAGTCTTTGTATGGATTAAAACAGTCTCCTAGAGCTTGGTTTGAAAAATTCACTCAGTCCATGAAGAAACAAGGGTACATTCAAGGACAGACTGATCACACCTTGTTCACAAAGTTCTCCTTTAATGGGAAATTGGCTGCCCTGATTGTATATGTTGATGATATTGTCCTTACTGGAGACGATACAGTTGAAATGGCAAGAGTAAAAGAGAAATTAGCAGTAGACTTTGAAATCAAGGACTTAGGATCCATGCGATATTTTCTTGGTATGGAGGTTGCTCGGTCAAAGAATGGTATTGTGGTTTCACAGCAGAAATACATTCTAGACTTATTGAGAGAAACAAGAATGAGTGGATGTCGTCCTGCAGATACCCCTATGGATCCTAATGCTAAACTTTGGGAAGAAGGTAGTGTTCCTGTTGATACTGGTAGATATCAGAGATTGGTTGGAAAACTGATTTATTTATCACACACCCGACCTGATATTGCTTTCTTAGTTAGTGTAGTAAGTCAATTTATGCATTCTCCTTACGAGGAACATCTTGAGGCAGTCTATATGATACTGAGATATTTGAAGGGAAAGCCTGGTAAAGGCTTACATTTTAAGAAAACTAGTGAAAGAAATGTGTCTATCTTCACCGATGCTGATTGGGCAGGCTCAGTCACAGATAGAAAAT
This sequence comes from Vicia villosa, assembly GCF_029867415.1. Taxonomy (NCBI): domain Eukaryota; kingdom Viridiplantae; phylum Streptophyta; class Magnoliopsida; order Fabales; family Fabaceae; genus Vicia; species Vicia villosa. The sequence goes on along the minus strand of NC_081181.1, from coordinate 124,290,859 downwards.
CAACCTCTGGATATTGTACCTATGTTTGGGGTAATCTTGTGACATGGAGGAGTAAGAAACAAGGAGTTGTAGCAAGAAGTAGTGCAGAAGCTGAGTTTAGAGCTATGTCTCAAGATATTTGTGAAGGGTTATGGATCCTTAGAGTCCTAGAAGAACTTAAGATGAAAATTGAGCTTCCATTAAAATTATACTCTGACAGTAAAGCTGCCATTAACATAGCTCATAACCCAGTTCAACATGACAGAACCAAATATATTAAGATTGATCGACACTTCATAAAAGAGAAGTTAGATGCCGGAATCATATGTCTCCCATTTGTGACTTCAAATCAGCAAATTGTGGATATCCTTACCAAAAGTTTGGCAAGACCAACCTTTGAGCATTTGATTGACAAGTTGGGCATGATAAATATCTATGCACCAACTTGAGGGGGGGGGGGGGGGGGGGTTGGAATATCTTATTTCTCTATTAGTATTATTTTCTAAGTTTGGTTATAATTATTTTCTAAGTTTGACATTTTGGTGTCATTTGATCCTGAGCTCATATATATATATATATATATATATATATATATATATATATATATATATATATATATATATATATATATATATATATATATATATATATATATATATATATATATATATATATATATATATATATATATATGAGGAGGGATCAAATTACACCCTAAGAGTTACACCACGAATTACACTCGTTCAATAACTACATTTCGAATTAATATTTTTTAAATTCAACCGTTGGATTCAAACATAATATCATATAGATCATACCTATAAAGTTTGAGCTTAATCTATAATGATTTGTTATACGATCAAGATATCCAAAGATTAACATCAAAATGAGCTTTCATATAACGTTAATTTTGATGTAATTCAATGACATAGTAAATCATTATAGATTAAGCTCAAACTTTATAGGTATGATCTATATGATGTTATGTTTCAATCCAACGGTTGAATCTAAAAAATATTAATTCAAAATGTAGTTATTGAATGAGTGTAACTCGTGGTGTAACTCTTCGGGTGTAATTTGATCCCTCCTATATATATATATATATATATATATATATATATATATATATATAAAATTAAGTGTTGTATTAACATATATATATATATATATATATAATTTAGTGTATAGTATAAGAAATTAATAATATTAAAACAAAATGAATAAAAGTTAAAAAATATTAGTATCTACAAAAATGATAATGTAAACAGAAGAAGAAGAAGAAAAATTTATAATTCTAAATGTTATGAACCATAGAAAAAATTGAAAAAGTTACAGTTTATTGTAGTAGTGTTATTTTTTTAAAGAAAAGTGTCTTCAATGATCGAACCGCGACCACATATTTTAAGCTCCTAAAAAGTTGGTTTCAACTCCTTTTTTAGAAGCTCCTTTTATTCAATTTTTTGTCTTTAAAAAAAAGCTACTTTTTTCCATAAGAGCTTTATAAAAAATGTGTTTGGCCCTCCATCTCCTTATAAGGAAAAGAAAAGTAGATAAAAAGTTGGGCCAAACAGTCTCTATATACCAGCTTAGAGATGAAGAATAAAACATAACAACTTTTACCATTCCTTTCAATATTACTATAGATATCATACATTTTTTAATGGAAGCTGGTCTTTTATTAGAATGAATCGATACAAATGTTATCTGAGTTCCACATCGAAATTGTTATAATGAATAGTATGGAACACGGGGTCAATGGATGATGAATAAGGTCCATCGCCCAGGCAAGTGGCCTTCATTGCACATATGAGGAGTACTAGCCTAAAGTCTGCACAAGTGAAACTTTTATAACGATCTTTGTTTTGGAAGAATTATAGGTAAACTTTTTACAATTGGTGTTATATTGAATTTAAGGCAAGTGTATAACATCTGATACCGCAATAATAAGGCGATTAGGGGAGATAGAAGTAAGATGCAACAACTGTTGAAATTGTTGGATGATAACAAATATGTGTCGCGGTACAGAACTTGCGACGATGGAGTTACGGCCCGAGATATTTTTTGGACTCATCCGGGTTCGATAAAGTTGTTCTATAAATTTTCGACAATGTTCATTCTCGATTCTACCAACAAGACCAACAAGTATAGACTTCCGTTATTTGAGATGGTCGGTGTTACATCCCCCGTTGGTTTTGCTTTTTTGGAGTGCGAAGAAAGGATAATTTTACATGGGCATTAGAGGTGTGTCGGTCACTTTTGAAGGAACCGCTTTTTCAACCAGTTAAGACAAATGATACTCCGAAGAAATTAAAGCCTATCCCAGTCAAATATTAAATGTAAGACTTTCTTTATTTGAGATTTAAAATTCAGTTTACCTTATTATGACTTGTAGAGAATAACCTCTCATAACAATTACATAATACTTTTATTTTTAGTAATAAGAATACTTTTTCTTGTTTTCTACGGCATGATTTTCTTCAATTTTTTTCTACTTATAGGTTTTCTTGAAGGTAAATATTTCTTTAAAGGATTCTAGATTAGTTCCACATTGTACTTCATTATTAGACAAGTCAAGCCGTTCATGAAGATTTTTTAGGTTGGCAAAATCATATAAAATGGCACCTTCGAAGATGTTATTGCTAATGTCAAGCTCAATTAAGTTGGTGGCGACATTAAACACCCATTATATATTTTGGATGACGAGGAATGGTTTCAACCATCACATTCCGACTAAGATCAAGGTACTGCAAATGAGAGAGATTTTCAAATTGATGAGAAATGGTTCCAACCAGCGCATTTCAACTAAGATCAAGGTACTGCAAATAAAAGAGATTCCCAAGTTGATGAGGGATTGTATCCTCAAGGCCATTCTCTGAATGATCAAGATATTGTAATTGCGAAAGACAGGCAAGATTGTTTGGAATTCTTCCGCCAAAGTATGAACTGAGAACCAAAATAATCTGGGAAGTTAATGTTTGAAAATAAACTCCAACTGAGATTCAAATACTTTAAATGCCGCAACTCCATAAATGATACGCCGATCACGCCTCAAAAAGGACCAAACTGAGGACCATTTAGATCAAGCATTACAACATGACTAGATTGATTGCTACATGTGATTCATTCCCATGAACAACAACCATAACTCTTGCTGTCCCAAGTAGACAAAAGGGAAGTGTCATCGACCATCACTCTAAGCACTTTTTGTAATCAAGCAGTAAATTCATGATCCTCTCGATAATGGCGATACTCTAAATTCTCCATCCATCTTCTCTAATGATGTAACTTGCTAACATTTTTCCTTATTTTCTTTGTGAAGAAAATTTATTCAATTACACTATTTGCAATGCTTGAATCCCCTTATCTCTTTCCAAGAACAGTTGAACATTTTCCTCTATATATAATAGCAAGCAATTCAAGCTTCATTAAAAAAAAAGTCATAATGCAGCACATATAGTTAGCCTCTCTTAGTTGACAGGCCATCATGGTAATGAGACAGATTTGAAGTGTATATAACTTCAATTGTCAATTTGTTTCTAATATAAACAGAATGTTGTTTTTGATTTAGAGCCTTATAGGTATCTATTGGCTGGCATGTTCACAGTTGAGGAGCTAAAAACTGATAAATGGTTTTAAAGAATGGAGTTTAGAAGGATGCAGAGATCTAGATCTCGTGGCATATATGATCAAAAGGCAGACAACAAAAACAATTATTAATAACAATTTACATTTGGTATAGTAAAATAAGGGACAAGTTGGTTGTGTATGCATGAGTGCCATGTTATCTAAGAAGCATTAAGCATCACTAAAATTGAAATGATTTGTGTAATGTGGCAGCAGGGGAGACAAACTAATTGATGACTAATGTGGTTTGCTGATTGCCAACAATAGAAAAACATGCCAACTATATTCATCATGAACCTCAAACATTTCAATTTTCAATATCATAAGTTCATAACAATCTTGCAGAATATCACATGCAATACCATTAACAAATTCACAATGTTGGATAAACAAGTAACAAGCTTACCATATTCAAAGGAAAATTCATGCATGCACCACATGCTCTACACTATGATTAACAAGTGCTATCTATTTTATTTCTTTAATGAATGAAACTAATAATTATCAACCGTAGCTCTTATATAAAGAGAGATTCAAGAACTTGGTAACATCAACAAACATTGAGCTTTACAATTATTAGAAGAAGAAACAACAAACTAAAGAGAAAATATGGAAAACAAGTACCATGTTCGTTCCAATAGTTTTCCTTCCCAATCTCATCCAAGCTCCACTAGAATACAACAAGAGATAAACAACATCAAGACTTGGGAAGCCACATCCACATCCACATCTGATTCTGTTACCACTGGTCTTTACATGCTTCAAGATTTATATATTTCATTGGAAGATCTTCTCAATATGTCATCAACACAAAATATTATTTCTCACCGTCAAGGTGAGAAATGCGTGGAAGAGTTGTTAGATGGTTCGGTGAAAATTTTGGATGTATGTGGCATCGCAAGGGACACCGTGTTACAGATTAAGGAAAATGTTCAATCACTTCACTCTTCTCTTAGAAGAAGAAAGGGAGATTCAAGCATTGAAACAGGTGTAGCAGAATATAAATTCTTCACAAAAAAGATGAAAAAGAATGTCACAAAGTTGATCACATCTTTAAAACATATGGAATGTAAATTTGGAGCTTCCTCGCTTTTGAATCAAGATCAAGACTTTGCTTTTGTTGTAAGAGTTCTTAGAGAAGTCATAGTAATTAACATCTCCATATTTCAATCCATTTTGTCTTTCTTAGTTGGATCTGCATCAAAGTCAAAGGCAAACAAATGGTTTAAAGTGGCAAAGTTGATGCATAAAAAGGAAGTATCATGTGAAGAGAATTTGGAAAATTTCAATGAATTGCAGTGTGTAGAAGCATCTTTGAGAACCCTTTTAAGAGAAGGTTCAGATGTTGCCAAGATGCAGACTACACATGAAAGATTGGAGGATTTGGAGAATGCTGTTGAAAGGATAGAAAATGGTTTGGAGAGTGTGTTTAGGCGTTTGGTTAAAGCTAGAGTTTCTCTTTTAAACATCATGACTCAATAGTTTGTTGGGTCTTTATTTTCTTTCCAAAGCATCCAAATTTTAGGGATCTGCTGAGGAATTTTGTCTAATCAATTTGTAAATTTTGTATAGACACATTTCAATAGTAATACATTACAATCAAATACAATGAAAATTTTATACTAATTATTACCCTTTACTCATTTCATGTGATTTTTTTTCCCATCTTATTTTGTCTTCCATTCAATTAAAAAGGATTAATCTGTGCACAAAATTATGATACTGTTTTGAGCATATTAAATTCAACAGACTCTTGAAATAGAATATAAAATATTAAGTAATTAAGTGACTTTGTGATAGTTTGTAAGATTATTAAATGATAACTCTACCGGTGGAGACCAGTAAAGTCTAAGGTTGAATTCTCTTATGAATTGTTTATATCTTTTTTCCTTGCGCTCTTCCCCTTATATAGCCACTCTGATCCCTCTTAAACGAAAGTCCATCAGAGGCAAATTAAGGCGATTTCCCCTTATTCATGTGACCTTTTAATGATAATTGGGAATCAGACTCTTTTGCCCAAATATCGGATCATAATATCCTCATTCAGTCATAAATGTGTTCTCGGTCATATCTCAATCAGATATCGTCATATGTTAGACTTTGACCGACATAACCTACTTGGTCCATTAGATTTTTCAGCACGGTCTTACTCTTCAGGATAGTCCGGGCAAGCTCCTAATGGAGTGGCAAATGCGTGAGTTAGTATGCATACATTGATGATCAAGCTACTAGTTGGGATTCTTTGTGAATTTAACATAATGTGGCGAATTCACCTTTTTCAGGTGATTGATATTGTCTTACCTGCGAGACGTACTTGGAGCAAGTGTTTATTTTCTACTCAAGTCATGTTACGTTGGGGTCGATACCCGATATCTCCTTGGGGGAACATGTGAATAAGTTTATGTTGTCTTTGAGGCATCTAATAAACCCATATAGAGCTTTTCCCCAAGCTTCAAAGCATGTGCTAGATTATCATCGATTTGGATGGACACATACATCGTCTAGGACTGGCCTCTAAATCTTCATCCTAGCCTCTGAAAGGTCTCTCTCGATCATGCTCATTCTCATATGTATCTTACTCTATTCATATTTCAAAGTATGCAACATTGACGTCTAACAGGTTTTGTTCTTAAGATACTGTTGGTGATTTTAGTATCATCAATGTATTTTGGTAGTAATGTGATTTACTGTAGGCCGATGCAATTATGCGTTAAGCTTGAAACGAGTTAGGGGTAGTGCGGAGTGCACGCTCGTAGAGCCAAACGTGCAATTGAATATGAATAATAGAAACGGGGTTCTAAGGGGCGGAGCCCCTGGCGGGGTGCGGGGCAGCGCCCCGTCGGGGTCCAAGGGGCGGAGCCCCTGGCGGGGTGCGGGGCAGTGCCCTGCCGAGGTCCAAGGGGCAGCGCCCCTGGTTGGGGTCCCGAGCAAAATTTCCTTTTGAATAGTTGCACCCTTTTTCCCAACGGACATAACAATTCGTTTGAATAGTTGCACCCGTTTCCAACAGACATAACTGTTTTTCCGAAAAGGTGTGTCTGTTCGTTTCTATTATTGGTCTCCTATATAAGGAGTCTTTTGGTCTCGATTTGGGACACGAAATTACATACTTCCTCTCTACATTCTGATCTGCTCTCTATTGTCAGAAACAGATTGTTCTTCAAGAATTATCCCCGCAAAGATTTCGTGAACCCGACAAGAATAGGGTCGAAATACTTTGTTCGGAAAGTGAACAAACACGATTCTTGAAGATATCCAGGATTATCATACCATTTTTCTAACAGATACGATCTCTTTAACCTTCCCTTTTGCTTAGACAACAACTACATCGTACTTTCTCCGCATGGCTTTGTGGCAGCAACATGTTCCTTCCAGGTATGCACACAGGGTCACCACTTCTTCATTGAAATTTTGGTATCTCATATTACAAATTGTAGATTAATTTACACGGGAAACTATGAATTGCACGTCTATCATCTTAGTGTCGTTTCCTTATCCAAATGTAATGAAAAATTTGATGAAATCTGAACTATGTGTTTGCAGCTATGATGTCTACAAATTTATTTTTCTTGGTTTTGATGATGACAACCCTCTAAAATGAAGTTTTCATCAAAACTATTGATCAAGTTCATCTAGTTTTGATGACGACAACACTCTAAAGTGAAGTTTTTATCATATTGATCAAGTTTATCTAGTTTTGATGATGACAATATTATATGGTGAAGTCGTCATCTATTGTGGTGCCTAAAGATCGAGATATCAAAGCTTATTTTTGGAGGATAACACCTAATGTCAAGAGGAATTCGGTAGATTCGGCTAAGATCTTTGATTAAGCAGTGTGTTTGATGATGACGATGATGCTCAGAAGTTAAGTCAAGTCTCAGATGAAGTGCTAAACCAATGTTGAGCTAAACCAATTGAAAAATGCTAGTTTGATTTTTGAGGTGAACCTCGTAAAACCTCTGTTTGATTGAGAGGTTTTCGTAATTAAAACTCATGTTGGTTCGTGAGTTTAGCCTGGTGTTAAAAGCTCTCAATTGGTTCAATATTGTCCTGGTGGTAAAATATCTTAGTTGGGAAGTCTCCTTAGTTAAAACTCTCGTGTTTAGTTGGGAGTAAAGGCATTATTAAACTCCAGCCCTTTTATAAGGAGGCTCATGGGCAAAATCTGTTAAAAACTCACATTATAGTGAAAACTCTCAAGAATAAATTTTTGGAGAGAGGAATAAGCCAAATCATTAGGTCGAATATCTATAAATCTCCGGATATTTCTTTACATTTCAATTATTTATTTCCGTTGCATTTATTTCTTTCTCTCTAATTTTGTAAAAAAAACTATTTGAAAATCTTTCTTCAAATCCACACAATTCAACCCCTTATATTTGGAGTCATTTGTCCAACAACCCAAGAGAAGTTTACCATTACGTTGAAGCCTTGCAAGTATGTTCTCATGTATGTTGTTATGACTTCTCTTCTTAAGCCTAACATGGTGAATAATTCAAAATGCTTAATGTTTCACGAACTGCATTTGTCAATGAGAATTTGTGAGACGTCAAAATTGGTCATGCTTGTCGTTATATAAACAGAAATATCTCAATAGTCAATAGATACCTTCTACCTTCCTACATTCTCTAAAACTTGGAGTCCTCCGTTTAGGGTTCTCAATTGAAGACGGTTCTTGATTCCAATCATTGAACATCTTTTTCCTTAGAAACTTTTGGGCCATTAGTCGTCCCAAAACAGTTACTGACATCTATGAAAACAACTTGTATGCATAGAGTATAAACAACCTCTTTTTTTTTGTTAATATAAGCTTTGTCACGTCATCATGAATGTTACATACCTCAAGGTTTCATTATATTTGTAGAAAGCAATAGAGCTAAGTATCCTTTAATCTCAATTTATTTATTCAAATATTAATATATCAGAATGGTAAAACAAACTACCTCCCAAAATCAATCTCCCCTTTCTAATATAAAGTAATACAAGAAAAATTAGGCAATGCTAACTAATAATATTCTATTCCACCAATAATTTAAGCCCATTTAGCCATGAGAGACATGCCACCAACGCCAAGAAATACAGCCATATAAGATTTCAATTGAAGCTTAATACTACTCTGCATCCTCTTACTCATGAAATCAGCAGCAAGAAGATCAACCAAAGCCATATAAATTAAAAGACCAGCCGATGCTCCATTAAGCAATCCAACAGTAATAAGTGCTTTTGGACTGTTCTCTTGGTAAGTACTAGACATTGCAATTCCTATTGAAATTCCAAATGGTGTTGTAACTGAGAAGAAAAATACCATTATAGCTTTCTTCAAAAACTTGTACTGCGCCTGCAGTTAAAGAGATTGAAACGTGATTAATAATTTGATTGAGAGTATAAAATATCTTTACACTGACATCGTATTTTAATTACCTGAAGAATGCTACCACCGAGACCCATGCCTTCGAAGAGCTGATGAGCGCTAAGTGCGGCAACTAGACCTTTTATTGAGCATGTGTTACTCGAGGCGCCCAGGGAAAGTCCTATCACCACCGAATGAACTACGATTCCAAGTTCTAATACCTGCGTTCGGACGAGTTCACACGAGTTAGAGTTAAGTAAATTTTAATAAAAAATTCTTAACATTTATAATTTGAAGATGTAAATTGTAATATATATTACCATGGCGACTACGCGATAACGCAGAAGCTGTGACTCTTCACCTTCTGTCTTCATCTCAAAATGGTGATGGTGACCAGCATGGACATCACCCGTCTCTTGATCTCCCCCACCTTCAGCTGAAACTGTCCCATCTTTCTTACCCTTCTGACTATAGTAGCTAGTAGCCACAGTATCCACCATCATTGTAATCACAGCAGAGAACACAGCGGCGAGTCCAGAGAACGGAAACTCGTGCCACGGTTCCTCCGGCAAACAATCTGATCTCAACATCTCAAAAGAATCAGGAAGTACGTGCATGAATCCAGTCCCAAGAATAATGCCACCCGCAAAACACTTGACGATCAGGAACACGTTTCCGTCCGGGCTTAAAGTCGGGACGGAACGTGACACCAAGGGTAAACACACTCCAATCATGCTAGCTACCAGTATTACAAATATTGCTATGATTTTAATAGTCTTAGCTTTTTCTTTGTTGTTACAACTGTTTGTGCTTTCGCTTTCACAGTCAGCAAGTGCCTTTGATGTGAAAAGAGTGATTAAGATGAAAAGAATGGAGATTAGCTTGTGCATAGTTACTGGATTAGCCATGAATTGGAGTTTTCTACTAGCTGTTTTGTGTTGGCTTTGAATGAATAATCGAGTTTCAGTTTCACTATAAAAAAGTCATAGATTAAGTTATATCACAAAACATCAGCTATATTGACTTTCCGCCGCAGTTTGGTTCAATTTCTTAAAAAATAGTTTTTATAGTACTGATATGGAGTGAAAATTTGTCATGCATTCATTACATACTTTCTACTCCCATGCCTCTCATAAAAATGTCATATTTGAGTAATACTGTGAACGGTTTTTTAAAAAGTATTATATATAATAATTTTAATATTTTTATTAATTGTAATTAATAGAATAGTTAAATAAAGTGAAAGTTAATAAATAGAGATATAATAGTAGAAAAATAATAATAAATTATGTGTTGATAATGTAAAGAGACAATTATTTTAAGATAAGAAAAAAGTTTTTATGAGAACAGAGGGAATATGTATTAAAAAAAGTCAAATATTTATAAAAATTTAACCACTGTGATTAATTATAAAACTTTTTTTAAACTATAGATGCATTTCAATTAAATTCTTATTTATATTAAGAAAAAAATAAAGAAATATTTTAAGTAAAGCTTTAAAGTAATATTTTATATGAAGTTTATTTTATATGATATAATTTTAGGTATTTTACCTTTTTCTTTTGACTTTTTTCTATATTGAAATTACTTAAATTTTAATTTCATTTAAACAACTTTTAATAAAAAAATATTTTTGAAATATATTTAGGACAAAACTTAGGTAGAATTTTTTATGTGTGGTTCTTACTATTTTCTAATGAAAATATAACAAATATATGATTTTCTCTTACACGTATGCAAATTTCTCCTATTTTCACTCACTAAATGATATTTAAGTATATTTGTCATATTTTCATTGAAAAATAGTAAGAACCACACCTAAAGAATTGTACTTCATATATTTATTTTTGAGAAACTATATTTAAACTATATTTTTTGACTATTTGATCTTCAATAATTATATCCATGTTGTTAGATGTCAAAGTTAATTTTTTTAATTTAATAAAAAATTCAAATAATTTTTAACATTTCAACTTTCTTAAATATAATTTTTTAATCTAAAAAAACCTCACTTATATCAATGAATATTCGTGATGTGGTTTGGGTCGATGTTAAGATAAAAAGTCATTTGGTGTAAAGATAAATTTACTCACATTTTAGATGATTGATTAAAAAATTAAATTTAATCTCATCAAATTTCATACAAATTAATTTGGATCATTTTTTGGATAATCAAATTATATTTTTTATAGATATTATAAAATACTATAAAATAATATGTTTAACGTAATATTCTAAAATAAAAATGATTGATTATGATTAAAACAAATAAAGTAATAAAAATAAATAAATTAAATTAATAAGTAATATTGAAAAACTAAATATCAATGAACAATAAATTAATACAATATATCATAATAATAAATAAAAAATAAGTGTTCAAATAATATATTCTATTTAGGAGTGTGTGTGGTTTATGAATTGCACTAAAAGTCTAAACCAAACCTTATTAATAGTTTGGTTCAATTTACAACAACGACTTCAATAAAAATATAATTAACTATTAAAGCACTTTCAATTTTGTTTAAAACTAATTTAGAATCATTTTTCATTTATGAATCGATTTATACTTAGTTTGCATTTATAAATCGGTTTTATTGTTTGAATTCTAATATAACCTTTTTTATTCAATTTGTTTTTTTTTAAATAAATTAATAATTTTGAAAAACAATTTTTTTTATTTTACAAAAAAAATATTTTATATGTTTTTAGAAAAAAATCATAATTTAATTTAATTTTTGGAAAAATAATTTAAAAAATTGTTTCTAGATTTTTTTTTTCGAAAAAAAAGAATTTTCTTTATATTCATAATTTTTATTTTAGAATTTTCTTGAATATTATTGTTTTATATTTTCATTTTTTTATTTGCAAATAAATATTTATATTTTTTCATATGCTGGTGGTCATGTAACACTCGAGGCCAACGAGGGCGAAGAGTGGTTATTCGTGCACGAGGCATGACAATGAGCAGCTCCCGGATTCACATTGGAATGAGAGAGATCTTAAGGCTGTGCATGAATGAGACTACATGGTTGAAGGAAGATTTATAAAGATTGATTGGTACTATCTATACCAACAAGTTTCATCTTCGTTTTGGTAGCTTGGCAAATAAGAATCACATAGCTAAGCGTGCTTGACTTTGAGTAGTATTTGGATAGGTGACCTTTTAGGAAGTTTCCCAAAAAGCGTGTGAGTGAGGACAGAGCATTGTGAAAAGACTTGTGTTGATTTGTGGGGTCAGTTGGTAATCCTAAAAGCAGTATGGGGCATTTGTGGACCTCCGATTTTTTTAATTCCGGGCCATACCTCTGATCTGTAGAGATACGTGAACTGACTCTTTTTTGTCGCTTAATGCTTTCGCATTTTTTTGAAATTCACAGAGTCGCCACCGACCTTTTATTTTATCCAATTAAGGAAAGGTTTATAAAAGAAACAGAAAAAAGACCTTTAAGAAATTCTGGGTAAGGGGGTAGGTTATACAAAGGGAAGGTGTTAGCACCCTTTGTATCCATGGTTATCCATGGGCTCTTAAGTTTGCTTAGCTCACTTGTTTTTCGATCACTTTTCAATTGCTCTGAAATTGCTCATATGTGGTTTCAAATACTTTTGTAAATTGAATTTTGTAATGATCCGTGTGTGGATGTATACAAAATGCTTGTTTATCTTTCGAAAGATGTTTTGAAAAGAACGTTAACTTTGTAATAACCCGTGTTTGGATGTATACAAAGTATTGTCTTTTTGAAAGTTTTGAAAAATCAACAGTGTATGAGAATTTTGTTTGTTTTGATTTGAGCAAGCAAACTAGGAGGTCTACCCTGAGTTGTAAGGTCTTTATCCTATTTCCTTTAAAAATCTATCCTTTCACCGGATATAAAAGCAAGGTTCGATTTTGTACTCAAAACAGTGGAATTTTGACTTTGATTTTGGAAGAAATGAGAAGGGATTACCTTAAGAGGTGCAAGTGTGATTGTGATTGGATTCAGATATTTATCTTTGAAGTTAGTGATCTAACGGTTCAATTTTATCTTTGACATACACGCAGTTTATATGTGCTGGAAATTAAAGTGCGGAAATGTAAAGTGCGGAAAGTAAATCTACGCTATTACATCGATTGTGCGGGAATTGTAAACTAGCCTATTTACATGAATTTGACATCCTATACATTTATCTAGGAATTTTAAATTGCAAGAAAAATAAAAGGCATGTTTTTTGGATTTTTTATGATTGGTTTTAATTATAATTAATGCATGACTAATTAAATTAAAATGAAGAAAAAAGATGAAAATAAATTTAAACCTAGAAATTAAGTTTAAAATATGTACAAAATATTTGTTAATTAATTTTAAAACAAAACTAATTTTTTTGGAATTTTTGAAATTGATTGGAAATTGATTAAGCTAATTAATACATAATTATACAAATAATTATACAAATAATTAAAACTTAAAAAGAAAATTATTCAAAATATGTACAAAATTAGTTTATAATATATAAACAATATTTAACACAAAGAACAATTTTTTAGGATTTTTTGATTGGTTAGAATAATTAAAAAGCCAATATATAAATATATACTAATTAATTATGCAAAATATTGAAATTATGAAGAAAAATAAAATATTTTTATTTCATAAAATAGTATATTATTTTAGAAGTATAAAAATATTTTTTGTGTATTTTTTGGATTTTTAAAACTATTTTTAATTAATTTAACAAAGAAATTAAAACAAAATAGAAAATAAAATAGAAAATAAAAGGATACTGATCCTGTATGGAAATTAAATGAGGGAGTATGATATGCGTGCGTGTTCTGAGGCGTTGGATGAGTTGATGGATGGATCAGAAGGCCCAGATGGTGAGGGACCATAGCACGTGGAACACCTGCAAAACACTGAATTCCAAGTCAGTTTAAAAAAACACGCGCGCGCCTCCCAGCGAATCAGAGGGCGCCACGCATCATCTTCAACCTTCAGATGGGTTTTTACACCGTTCATTTGCAGGTGGTGTAAAAAACCCAATCTTTTACACCTGGTAATAATAGCGAATACAAGCAAACGTGAGTATAAATTTGGCGCGATGGTATGGTTGAGTTCGTATTGTTCATGCGAACTCAATGGTACTATTCAGAACCTGTAATTTTGCCTAATTTAGAAAACCCTAATTTTGGGATGAAGAACCCTAAAATGGTGGTTTCGTGTATACGCATCTAAAACTTAATTAAAGCTCCAGAAATGATCTACACCTCAAACCAAACTCAATAGTATGTCTACATCTTGTTAAACATGTGTGAATAGCCAGATACGAATTGATTTTAGTTTGAACAATTTTTGACCTGTGTAGCTCGATTCAGTGAGCTTCAAGGCTTGTAATTGATTGAGATAGTTTCAGTGATGTTCAAGGAAGGTGTATGAATGCTTAGTTTGTATTGAAATGAGCAGAAATTACAAATTCGAATTTGAGTTTTCTTTGAATTTTTTCAAGTGATTACAAAGGTGTTATGCTTAGCTTTGCTTCTGAACTTGTCTCCCCCTTGTTGCTGAACTAAGATAGCTTATTTATAAGCCATGTGTGCTTAGAATTGAAGCTAATATGTAGCTAGTTGCCTTTGTTGAAATCTTGCATTCTTTAATATTAAAAAAGCTTGAATTCTTGACCAAGTCACCTTGCCTTCAATGCACCTGCCTTGCCCTTTACTTCTCTGCAGAAAGATGAAGATTCTTTGGGGTGAGTCATGCTTGATTTGTAAGCTACCATTTATCCATGCATTTTCCTTTTAATTTTAATCTTAAAGTAAGATAAAATCATGCAAAAATGGATAAAAAAAAGGTATGGGCTTAGTCTTGGTCGTGGGAGGCCCATAGTAACATGGAAATGATGTTTGAATGCTGAAAACTTGGCCCCATTTGGAAAAAATGCCATTTTGAACAATGTTGATTTCATGTATTTTCCCAAAATTTAGCCAACTTCAACAAGGTGTAAATCCTTCAATTTTTGTCATATGAAGGAGATCTTGCACTTTTTGGAAACCTCAAAGAGTCCTCTAACCAATGCCTTTGGTCTCATGTCAAAATGATTTTTGAAGCTCCTTGTGTGTCCTTTTGAAAAAAGTGTCTTTTTGTTGACTTTGAAAATGACCTGTAATGTCTTTGATCATATTTTTCAAATGGTGAATCCAATGACCATGGGATCAATGGCATTTGAAAGATAATTGAATTTCCTTCAAAACAAGCTTTGGTTTGAATTTTTTGGATGAAGGATGAGAGAGTTATGATCAGTCAAAGTTGAGTTGACTTTTCAGGCAAAAACCCTAATTTTGAATCTTAGGGTTTTGTTGATTTTTGATCTTTCCTTGATGAATTATGATCATCCAATGATCAAATGATGAATCCTTTGACAAAATATGGACTTTGACAAAAAATTTCATTTTTGACTGTCTGTTGACTTTTTTGGTCAAACGGGTCGTCTGTTGACTGTTTGAGCTGCTGACGGTGCGTCTGAGTGAATTGAAGTTTGAAAATTTGTATGATGGTACTTTGAGATATATGGATGTGTATGAAATCCATTTGAGCTCTCAAAAACTTGTTGCTCCTGTAAAAACAAGAAAAACCCTAGTCAGGGACTGTTTATGTAGGAGACAGTTAAGCGTACCTGATTTTTGCGCAGTGTTGAGTCTCTGCTAATCGCGTGATATTCAGAAGACTTCTAGAACAAAAATCTTGGAATTTTGAATTGTGAAAGATTGATTTGATTGATGGTACAAAACACTGAGAATTGTACTGCCAGCAGTTTGGCTGTCAACTGACTGTTCAGGTATTGATGTAGCAGTTAGAGTGAAAAATCAACAGTCAAAGTTAATTTTCTTTTTTGTTGTTTTTTTTTTGTTTTTGTTTTATGTAAAGAATGAAAGTTTATTTACATGACTTGTTAGAAAAACACAGACATAATAAATAACTAATATTTACGGTATGCGGGCAAAATTACCGATAATAACCCTGAAAATCATTTAATGCACAGAAATAGGAATATTTGACTGGCAGAAAACACACAAAATATTATCTTAGTAATTAAGCAATATTATGACAAATAGTACAACATTTAATACTGACAGTACAAATATCACATACTATATTGAACAGTACGACGAATAAACGGTACATTTAAGAAATAAGAAATACGGCAAATTTTAAGAATGACGATTAATGACCCATGCTATGAACAATAACATGTAGATGATTGGGAGTGCAACCATTGCAGGTCCACACTCTTCAGGACTATGCAGGCAGAAGAAAGTCATGATCACCGTAGCAATGGTGATGACTGTAAGAAACAGTGTCTCTATCCACTTTGCCATTCTTGTCAAGGAAGAAGAGAAAATAGATATGAGATAGGAATTTGAAAGATGAGTTGGAATTTGATGTGAGATTTTATGGAAGAAAATGAGAGGTATTTATAGAATGGAAAGAAGGAAAGAGACGTTGGGGAATGATGTGATTCCGTACAAAAGGAAAATTTGAGTGGAAGTAAGATTTGAAAGAAAGTGTATGATAGTGTTGGAAAAAGGAGAGATTTGATTTTTGAAAAAAGAGATTTGAAAAGATTTTTGCAAATAATGGAATATAGTACAAAAATTAGTGGGAAAAAAAAAAGATAATAATAATCTACTTGTTACCAGTACAGTCTGAGTTTCCTGATTCTGCGCCTGCAAAAAGATTTAACTCTGTACCAATTGTGTCAGTACCATTTATCTGTAAATAAATAAATAGCATGTGTGAAGTAATACACAGTATTTGGTGTTTGCGTAAGAATAAATTCAACTGCAAGCCAAATTACTGTATAAGAAAAATTCTAAAAACTAAGTATTTCATATGTCAGGATATTTGTTGAAATAAAAATCCATGATTATATGAGACCCTTAATTTTCAGATTGGAGTTTCCTTGAAAAATATGTGGGCAAATTTTGGGGTATAACAGTTGCCCCTATTCAATCTTCTTAAACCTGAAGAGATTGTCTGAAATCTGAAGGTAGAAGATGATTGAATATTTAGATGCCCTGAAAATTTGCACTTACCTTGATCAGAAGAGATGTTGGAAGTTGCATTTGAATGTCGTCTGCGAAATGTTGTTGGCAGATTGAAACATTACCTGAGATGGGCTTTCAGATGCCACCTGGTAAATGGGTTGAGGGTTTGTTCATCAGAATGAATCCATTGATTATATCTTGATGAAGGATTTGAAAGTCTTTGTGTTGACTGTTTCGGAACCATCCAAGGTTACCGCTTTAAGTCTTGGAAGATAATCGTTACGGAACTTGTCCAAAGTTTTTCCGATTTAGATTTTGGAAGTTGATCATTGTGGAACCGTCTGAGGTATCGCTTTAGATCTGCAATGTTAGATCATTCTGGAACCGTCTGAGGTATCGCTTTAGATCTGCAACGTTAGATCGTTCTGGAACCGTCTGAGGTATCGCTTTAGATCTGCAACGTTAGATCGTTCTGGAACCGTCTGAGGTATCGCTTTACACTACAACACGGAACAGCTTTCACAGCGCTTTTTTTGGCCTTTAACAGCGCTTTAAAGCGCTGCCATAGCCAGCGCTGGCGTAGGCTACGAAAGCGCTTTTAAAAGCGCTCTGGTAGACCCCCCCTTTAAGAGCGCTTTCCTGGAAAAAGCGCTCTGGTAGGACCCCCTATTAGAGCGCTTTCCTGGAAAAAGCGCTCTGGTAGACCCCCCTTTAAGAGCGCTTCTTAGTAAAAGCGCTGGCAAAGACCAGTAAAAAAGCAAAAAAAATTAAAAAATTACGCAGCATACAAAAGCGCTTTTGGTAAGCGCTCTGGTAGGCCCCCCTATGAGAGCGCTTTTTCCAGAAAAAGCGCTCTCATAGGGGGGCCTACCAGAGCGCTTTCCAAAAGCGCTTTTGTATGCTGCGTAATTTTTTAATTTTTTTTGCTTTTTTACTGGTCTTTGCCAGCGCTTTTACTAAGAAGCGCTCTAGTATGTGGACCTTTAAGAGCGCTTTTAAGAAGCGCTGTAGTTGCTAAATGAGGTATTTTTATGTGCAGCCTATAATTTAATCCTCCCAGTCGACCTGTAATGTTTTCGACCTGTAATATTTTCGACCTGTAATATATTTTCGACCTGTAATATATTTTCGACTATATTATTTCAGCCATCAGTAAGACAATATATATACTAATATATACCATTATAATATCCAAAATTATATATATACATCATTACAAAATTATATATATACATCATTACAAAATCAACAATATTATAGTTCAAATCTGCATGAAAAATAGCTTAATATAAAATTGACACAATTCCTCTTTGATTTCTTCTAACTTTAGCTTCGAGTACCCAGCAGCACGGAATTCGTCAAGGTACTATAAAACAAAAACATAATATGAATAATATATTTAGGTAAATGTAATAAATTATATGAAATTATCTTAAGTTATAACTTTATACCGTGGGAGGAATCTCTAATTGATTCGCCTGAATGATTTCTTTCATAAACCTCAATACAAAGTATCCGCAGTCTGAACTGTTACGCTGTAGCGGACACTACATAGAAAAACAAATAAGATTCTATATAAGTTGTCTTGTTTTACCAAGTAGCATAAATATTATGAGCAAATTTGTGAAAAGTAATGTACCTGCACTTCGATCCAGGTGATGTTGTTTGATTTAGTCCGGGATACCTGTGCGTCCCGTTGACTACGGAATACTTGTATTGATCTAATTAACAAATATATAAAAGCATATGTTTAGATCAATCCCACAAATAAGTAAATATATAAATATACACGAATATATATTTAGAACGATCCCACTTACAAATCAACGATTTCCTTCATGGCCGGATAATTGGTCCATTCACCCTTTACCGAATTCAGATAATACACGACTTCCCTTATCGGGTTGATAGCAAGCAGCAACCAGTGTGCTCTATAAATTAAAACAATAGGTTATATGAAAATATTGCTATACACTAAAGAAACAGAGATTAGATGAATAAAGAATGAGAAACTAACCCTACTGGTCGGGTATTATACGCCCAAAGATGCAGACATTCTGTATTGCCGGTGGACATGAATCTATCGACTAAGCGCTGTCTAACAGATTCCGGATCCGAAACAATTTCCATTCCGCTGCAATGGGCGGAAGACACGAACCGGAATCTGTTAGACAATGCAGTCCCGCGCAACACTCTGTCATACAACAACCTTAAATAAAAACATAATAAACATTAGATTCTTTTCATTGAAAAGTGTAAATAAATTATATTGTGGGACTAATTAAATAATATATCGGATGAGTGAATATTACCGGATGTATGAATGCATATTACTGACGCCTAGTTGATCTTGGTTAAAAATCTCTTGCAAGTCATCAATTGTAATATGTGACTTGAACTCAATACCGAAGACACTTTCATCCATATCGATTTCCCGTAAAGCACCATCCTTCATATCGGACATATCAACCATTGTTGCGAGTGTCGCCCGGTATCGAGGCACAAAAGCACCGCCTTTTCTTGCCGCTTGCTTCGGAGGACCACTGGGTGGTACACTACGAACCTGCTGCGTCACTTGTTGTGACTCCCGAGCGGATGCCTAAAAATCATATAAGTTAGGTAAAATATAAAATCATGCATATTTTGATTCAGATTATATATTAACACTTTAAATGTACCTCTTTTAGCGATGCAACAGACTCCTCCTCCTGTAAAATCCCTTTACCCTTAATTGCGGGTTTTATAGGAGCAGTCTAAAAATAAAATGTAAAACATAATTAATAAACGGTTTAGAATTGACATTCGAAAACTAAATGATTCATAATCGTTTTCAATTTACCTCATCACTAATGGTAATGAGCTCCGAGGGCCATGCAACAAACGATCCTATTGCATCTCGCAGCAATGTCGTCTCTGAGACCATGTCAGGTACCGGTAGAATCGCATCACGATCTAATACAACATCCACCGATACTTTCAGGTGTCCATCCGGGAGCGGTCTGTGGTGAAGTAAATCTCCCGAAGTGTTGTGCACTTTTCCCTTGCCAACTAGTCGATAATTCGGTTCCGATAAGTATAGTTGGCAAGATGAAATGCCCTAAACCAAAAGTAAATATAAAGTCATTATCATTAATAAAATAGAACAATTTAAAAGGAAAAAAAATTATAATTACCTCGGGAAATTTCCTTTGATAGTTGATACTAGCCTTATCACTAGTTTCTTTCACCGATGAAGTGTTGCACTTTTCTCTCATATACACTTCTTTATCTCTTTGCAATTCAGAGACTTGTGCTTGCAATTCCGCCAACTTTTGCAACACTTCTTCATTTGAAGGATTTCTTCTCCTAGGACTCTTGTAAAAAGAGGTTGGAGTCACACCATGACCCTTACCCCTCACCCGACCGGGATACTCGGGAGCATCTAGTACTCTACTAAGTACGCTCTCCTCACCGGTGGATGCCGATTGCGACAAGGTCTCCTGTAATTCATTTACATTTAAATAATTATTAGTGGAGATAAAAAGTCATTTATATATTAAAAAACATTTGATTTAATTAAAGACATAGTATTATACTTACACATTCAGTATAAACTCTCTGAACATCGGGATCGACAGCGTGATTCTTGCCCACACGAGCTTCCTTCCACAACACATGTACAGGAAGTGAAGCTTCCTCACTTTTACTCTCCTCCAACTATGCATTGACACAAACGATAAAATCGTCAATTAAAACATGCACATGTAGACAATTAATTAAATCGAATTTCTATTTACTTACAATTTTATCCTCTAAGCGTGCATATCCCAAACGCCCTTTTTTGTATGGATACGCGGGTTTGGATGCTCTCTCCCTATTCGTGGCACTCTTTTTCTGAAAAGCTTCATCTCTTTGCTTTACAAACTCAGCCCAATCTGCTTCATCAATGAAGGTCGCATACTTTGTTGGCCGTCCCGGTGCATCTTTAAGAAATTTTCCATCTTTATCCTTAAGATAGGTGTTTGTCAAAAAACTTTTCCACCCTCTATATCTCTTGCCGGCCAAACTAAGTATGTAGCTTTTACGTTCATCTGGTATCTCAAAAGTCCTCTGCAAAAAAACGTACGCATAGTGTGTTAGTATAAATAATTTAAACAATTTATCGTCAAGATAATAACAACAATTAACCATATATGATATATACCTGAAGCTCTTCCCAAATCGCTTGTTTTTTCTCCTCCAATTCTAAATTTTTCGTTTTCGATTTCCAGGTAGCTATGGAGACCGGAATATGCATACGGACAAGTGTACCAATATAACTTGTCAACTTTGCAGAATTAGGACCAATTGGTTGTTTATCAGAATTCCATTCCAATCGGTATACTAATCCTTGGTCTCTATGTCGTATGATACTCCTCATAATAGTGATGCCTCGTGCAACCTCTTTTGCTTCAGTATCAGGTGGAGCATTTGTATCCGAAGCAACTCTTTCTTGTGAGTTTTCTTGTAAGTTTTCAGGTGGGTTTTCAGGTGGAGCATCTCTATCTGAAGCCATTGAACCTGTATCAAACAAACTAAAGCACATTAGTACACTATTAATAAGCTAACAATCTATACAAGTCAAATGGAAGTCAAACCATGCATGTACAAGTAAATCGGAAACGAAATCGGTACAAATCAAAATAAGCGTAAAAAAGAAAGTTATCGGAATTGAACGAAATTTACATGGCTATGGTAAAACGTCGCCACGGACTCAAAAACAAAGTCGGTTTTCCGAAATTCAGACCCTAAGCCCGACTTTTGATTACGGGCAGAAGCAAAACCGATAAAAAAATAGTCCCGAAATGTAAAGATAAGTGCATGAGCAGCTCCGGAATCGTCAAAATAGTATAGTTACATGTAAAGAAGTCAACAAGCGGATACATGGTTCAAAAGTTATGTACAAAACGAGAATATGCACCAAATTGAATAAAACAAATTAGTCGGACTATGTATACTATTACCTTTATCACTAACGTCTCTTTCTTTTCTTGGTAGGTTTGTGTACTACGCGTCTCTTAACAATGCGGACGGTTGGATTGATCCAAATACCCTCATTATGATCATTTCTAATACAAGATTCATTCTCATTTTGATCGTTTCTTGTACAAGATTCAATGCCAACACCAATATCACCTTGATCTTCAATTTTTTCATCAACTATTTTGTTAGATAAAAGCACTATAGACCATTTCGTACTTGTCGGATCATTGACATAGAACACTTGTTTAGCTTGAGAGGCTAGAATGAAAGGCTCATCTTTGTACCCTACCCTATTGAGATCCACTTGCAAAAATCCTGACTTATCCATTCGTACGCCACTATTATTTTCAACCCACTTGCAACCAAATACAGGAATCTGAAACTTCGCGTAATCAAACACCAAAATGCGCTCGATAACCCCAAAATATGACAAATTTGCAAATTTCGGATTTAAGTCATTCGCACTTGATATGTGCATAGCTTCAGCTACCAAGGTTACACCACTATTTTGCATAGTACTTTTATCATCCTGTTCTTTGGTATAAAATGTGTATCCATTAATTGCGTATGCGCTATAAGAAAGTACAATTACAGATGGACCATAGGCTAAACATCTCAACCTTTCTGTTACTGAAGCAGGATCTGAACGATACTTTGAATAAATATGATCTCTAAACCACGGTATGAAACTTCGATTGTGCTCTCGTACTATCCAGTTCTCATTTCTATTTGGATTTAAATCTCGGAGAACAACTTTGTGCATTTCAACAAACGGCTCAACCTCAATCTCATTGTGCAGAACATACAAGTGCACTTGATCCCGTTCGACCATTGATACTGTCACAACTTTATTTCCAATTAGCCTTTTTCCTTCTTTTTTTTCGACAATATGAGATTTGGGGAGTCCAATTGATTGAACATTTGACAGATATTCAGTACAAAACTCAACCGCTTCTTCAGCAACGTATCGCTCGGCAATACAACCCTCCGGTCGACTTCTGTTTTTCACGTACCCTTTTAATATTTTCATATAACGTTCAGCAGGGTACATCCATCTCATATAAGCTGGTCCGCACAGTTGTGTCTCTTTCACAAGATGAACGACTAGATGAACCATTATGTCAAAAAACGAGGGAGGAAAATACATTTCAAGATCACATAAAGTAACAACTATCTCATTTTGCAATGTTGGTAAGATCGCGGGATCGACCACCTTACTGCAAATAGACCTGAAGAAGAAACACAGCTTAGTTATTGCGCTTCTTACTTTTTCTGGCAGAATAGAACGTATACCTATTGGTAAAAAATGTTCCATTATAACATGGCAATCATGCGTCTTCAAACTCTTTAACTTGAGGTCTTTCATGGACACAAGTCTTCTAATATCTGAAGAGTAGCCTTCTGGAACTTTTACTTCACTGAGGAACTTACACAATGTTTTCTTCTCCTTTCTAGATAGAGTGTAAACAGCAGGTGGCAGATATGTTCGTCTTCCTTTCGTCACGGGCCCCAATTCAGTTCTCATCCCCATGTTTACCATGTCATTCCTTATGTTAACGCCATCCTTAGACTTTCCTTGTATATTGAGTAGCGTACCTATAACGCTGTCAAATACATTTTTTTCAATATGCATAACATCCAGGAAATGTCTTACGTACAACGACTTCCAATATGGAAGTTCAAAGAAAATTGACTTCTTCTTCCACCCACCCTTGACAATTGAATGTGCAAAAGGCTTGCCAAACTGAGTGCTCACATCTTTCACCTTTTCAAAAATTTGATCACCTGACAAAAAAGGCGGGGCTGTACGATGTTCGGCCTCTCCATTGAATGCTTTTCTCCACCCACGGTAGTGATGATTAGAATTTAAGAATCTACGATGGCCGAGAAAGACATTCTTCTGACAAAGCGCCAATCGTGTCGTATCGGTTTCATCTTCACAAACAGGACACGCCTTTTGACCCTTGTTGCTGTACCCGGATAGATTTCCGTATGCTGGAAAATCATTAATTGTTCCAAACAACATCGCCCTCAAGTTGAAACTTTCTTTCCTATACCCATCGTAAACCTCCACACCTCTCTCCCACAAAAACTTTAAATCTTCGATTAAGGGTGCCAAGTATACGTCTATGTCATTCCCTGGTTGTTTAGGCCCAGAAATTAGCATAGATAACATCATGTACTTACGCTTCATACATAGCCACGGAGGTAAGTTATAAATCATAAGAATCACAGGCCATGTGCTATGCGAGATACTTTGAATACCATGCGGGTTCATTCCATCAGTAGACAATGACAACCGAAGGTTTCTTGCTTCTTTTCCAAATTCAGGATATTCAGTATCAACTTTACTCCATTGTGGTGAGTCTGCCGGATGTCGCAACTTTCCATCAATAATTCTTTCATCTGCATGCCAAGTCAAGTGTCTTGAATCGGTCTCACTACGATACATGCGTCTAAATCTCGGAATTATAGGAAAATACCATAAGACTTTAGCAGGAGACAACTTTTTCTTATATCGAGGGGCACCACATTTAGGACACTCATTCAACGCTGCATACTCGTTTCGAAACAAAACGCAATCGTTTGGACATGCGTGTATCTTATCATAGCTCATTCCAATAGAAGACAACATCTTTTTGGCTTCATACGTTCGATTGGGAAGAACATTATCCTCTGGTAGCATATCTTTCATAAGGGCTAATAACTCTGTGAAACTTTTATCCGACCATCCATTGTCCGCCTTTAAGTTGTACAACTTTAACACCGCAGACAATCTTGTGAATTTTGAACAACCATCATACAACGGTTTCTCTGCATCGCTTACCAACCTCTCAAACATTTTGGGACAATCCGCTAGATCTTCTTCCAGCGCTTCTGCAATCTCTTCGACTCGATCACAATCGTATGTGTCTGTGCAATCGTCGTTTGAAGCATACTTCCTATTACACCTCGACCCAGCATTCCCGGTACTTTTCTCACCATGCATTGTCCAACATGTATAACTTCTATCAATTCCAAACCGTAGTAAATGAGATCCCAACTGATTCCCGTCAACCTTACCCCCGGCATAACAGCAACCCAAGCAAGGACACGGCATTCGAAGCGGGTCTTTGGAGTTCGCAACCGCAAACTCAACAAATTCCCATACCCCTTTCTCGTACTCTTTCGACAATCGGTTTGAATTCATCCATGTCTTATCCATGTCTTAATTAAGCTAAACAACAACGGTCAAACTTCCACTCTTCACAAGTAACCCCTATGGCGAATTCAATTCACAAAGTTAGTAAGTACCTCCTATATTAACTCTCTAAACACATAAAACTAATGTGTTTCTGTCAAAACGCAAAGTATAAACGGAATGAATCCGAAGCAATAAAACGTAACATATATAATCACACAATTTCAGACAAATTCATCATAATACCAGTAATTTGAGAAAGAAATTTACCTCGGATGTTACCGAACTCAAGAAAACGCCAAACGTCGAACTAGGCTGGGAAACGATCAAACTTTCACTATACACAAGTTACCCCTATAGCAAATTCACAAAGTTAGTAACCACCAAGACAAAATAGATTGAACAAAGGAAATCAACAATAGTTTGATGTGTGTACATACTCCTAAATATGTAGTACCAGAGTCAATGATACGAGCTCCAAAGAGATCCAAAGTTATCAATCCAGTCAGACCTATACAAGAAATTCAATTCAATGTATGATTATAATAAGAATGGGTGAATAGCTCATGATGCAGTTAATTAAATACACCACTACTAACACTACTAACACAAGACACACGATGCAGTTAATTAAATACACCACTACTAACACGAAGCTATAAAACTTTTTGCTCAAAAGCAAACCTTATGAATCATCCTTGTCTATATACATTAACTCACTCTTGTTTCATTCTTTACATTCTCATACTTTACAGTACTTGGCATCCTTGAACAAGCCAATTTATTGTACAATATATATATACCATCACTCTCAATCTCATACACACACAACATATATATCATAGAGTTATTATATATAAATAAAAGTATATAATATATATTTTAAAGTAGAAACCAGAGACAAAGATTTGAAGATGGCACAAAGATTTGGTTAACTCAATTCTAATAGAAAAGTCTCATTCTAATACATTAATAAGCTACACTTGTGATACTATTGTTTGATGAAATGCCAAAATTTTGTGATACTCATGGTGCAAGTTTAGCCGTACTATGTTACTATTGTTTGATGAAATGCCAAAATTTTGTGATAAACAGTGGCAAGTCTATTTTGTATTCAGTAACTTCAGAATTTTATCAACACTACAGCCAAAAAACCATGGATTTTTGAATCATGAAAAGCGGAAGTAAATCAACTTAGAATTTAAAAATACCTACTAAGGATTGTGGCATTTCATCAATTATCAACTCAAATCATTTCTTTCAGGCATTTCATCAAACAAGTTGCAGGCAGAAGTTCAATCTTTGATACCAAATAAAATTTTCACTGAAAATTAAACCTAAAACTCACCGGCGGTGGATAAAATGAGTGACGGAGGAGAAGCCGACGGAGGGACGCCGACGGTGGTTGCCGATGGTGGTGGACGGAAGGGTTTCGCGTGCAGTGAGGGTTTGTGGATGAAGAACAGTGGTGGACGGAAGGGTTCTGCAGAAAACGAAAGAGAGAAATGAGAAACAGTAACGCGTGTTTTGGTTTTTAATTTTTAGTAATAAAGGCTACTAAAGCGCTTCTGAAAAGCGCTCTCATAGCCTGGTCTATACCAGCGCTTTTGACAAAAAGCGCTCTCATTAAACACCCCTACCAGAGCGCTTTTGAAAAGCGCTTTCGTTCCCCCCACGTTCCCCCCACCTACCAGAGCGCTTTTGTAAAGCGCTTTCGTACCCCCCACCTACCAGAGCGCTTTTGAAAAGCGCTCTCATAACCCCCCCTACCAGAGCGCTTCTTAAAAGCGCTTTCATACCCCCCCCACTATTAGAGCGCTTTTTTAGCGTGTTTTTTAATTTTGTCTTTAGCGAAGCCTATGCCAGCGCTTTTCCTAAAAGCGCTTTCGTAGAGGTGCTGCTAAAAGCCAAATTTGGCGTAGTGTTAGATCTGCAATGTTAGATCGTTCTGGAACCGTCTGAGGTATCGCTTTAGATCTGTGATGCTTGTTTTTGAGTTGGTAAGTGATCAGAATGAATCTTCGGCTTGATTATATCTGAGAGAACCGTTCATGGAATTCAGGTGAACACGGCCTGTGATTGAGAACATCTTTGTTGAAGATATCTGCCTACCTGAAAAATCAAGTTAGTGATATGCAATGTTTATGATGCATGTAAATGTGAGATATTCCCGGAGAAATATGCATGTTATGTTGTGCATGATGTATGATGTATGATGCATGATGTATGAATATGAATATGTGAATGTATGAATGTATGACTGTATGAATGTGATGTCAAGCTTCTAATTGGAAAAATAAATTCCCGCTAGTCAGCTGGACATGAATGTATTGTGATCGTTGATGATCTTTTGTCTTGCTTGAGTACCCTCGTCTGGGGAAATTCTTTGAGAACCCGGGTATCCCGTTGAAGGATCTTTGACTACTGCTTGGGGAACCAAAGGTAACTGGAAGTTCTGATGTCCTTTCAAATGGGAATGAGGAAGATGCATAATCCTCCGATGCACTATCTGACCAAGTCCGGGTGCGGGGATCACACCTTCTGAAGATAGTAATCTGGAACAACCCTGCCGGGGAATAAGACTTCTTTTGAAGAGAAAATCTTTTTGAGGAATTTGCTGAGAAATGCGTTTCTCTTGGTGATTTCCTTCTGATGGAATGATGTCCAGATGATCGGGACATTTCCTGAATGCCATTCCTGTTTTTCCTGGTAAACATCAATCATATTCAAATGCATATGTTCATTCAAAATTATCATTGGGATGCTTACGTATTTAAACAGAAGAAATGAAAATAGTGATTTTTGAAAGAGCTGCATTGAAAAGAGCCATGATAGGCGGGTTAGCACAGGGAGACAACAATCCTAGAAGTAGGAAACTGTCAGAAAGTTTTGAAAAATATTTATGAAGATAAATAGCTATGTGAAAATGATCCAGTCAAGTTTCAACTCTGCTATTGCCAATCTGTCTTCGAGCATCTCATCCCTCACTTGTTGGAAGAAAGTGATTAGACTGATCGGTGTCTTTGAGGTGTTGAATCTTGATGGTGAGTAGGCAGCTGAACGGAACACTGTTGTATGCTTCATTCCCTAACTTTTGCCTAGGCCGCCCTTTCAGGTTTTCAGCCTACCGGGATAGTATTTGTTTAGTCTCTAATTTTTGCCTGGACCGCCCTTTCGGGTTTTCAATCCACCGAGACGCTCATTTTTGCCTAAGTTGCCCTTTCAGGTTTTCAACTTAGCGAGCTGTTTTTTTTTTTTTTAAGAGAAGTATTTTTTGACTATGTCAGCATTCACAGGGTGTGGGAAATCCTCGCCATCCATGGTGGTAAGCAACATGGCGCCGCCGGAGAATATTTTCTTGATTATGAATGGTCCCTCGTAGGTGGGAGTCCATTTGCCTCTAGGATCACCTTGTGGTAAGATGATGCGTTTGACAACCAAGCCACCAGTTTGGTATGCTTGACTTTTGACTTTTTTGTTGAAGGCTTTGATCATACGCTTTTGGTATAGCTGACCATGACAAATAGCTGCGAGAGTTATGATCAGTCAAAGTTGAGTTGACTTTTCAGGCAAAAACCCTAATTTTGAATCTTAGGGTTTTGTTGATTTTTGATCTTTCCTTGATGAATTATGATCATCCAATGATCAAATGATGAATCCTTTGACAAAATATGGACTTTGACAAAAAATTTCATTTTTGACTGTCTGTTGACTTTTTTGGTCAAACGGGTCGTCTGTTGACTGTTTGAGCTGCTGACGGTGCGTCTGAGTGAATTGAAGTTTGAAAATTTGTATGATGGTACTTTGAGATATATGGATGTGTATGAAATCCATTTGAGCTCTCAGAAACTTGTTGCTCCTGTAAAAACAAGAAAAACCCTAGTCAGGGACTGTTTATGTAGGAGACAGTTAAGCGTACCTGATTTTTGCGCAGTGTTGAGTCTCTGCTAATCGCGTGATATTCAGAAGACTTCTAGAACAAAAATCTTGGAATTTTGAATTGTGAAAGATTGATTTGATTGATGGTACAAAACACTGAGAATTGTACTGCCAGCAGTTTGGCTGTCAACTGACTGTTCAGGTATTGATGTAGCAGTTAGAGTGAAAAATCAACAGTCAAAGTTAATTTTCTTTTTTGTTGTTTTTTGTTTTTGTTTTATTTAAAAAATGAAAGTTTATTTACATGACTTGTTAAAAAACACAGACATAATAAATAACATATATACTGTTACCAGTACAGTCTGAGTTTCCTGATTCTGCGCCTGCAAAAAGATTTAACTCTGTACCAATTGTGTCAGTACTATTTATCTGTAAATAAATAAATAGCATGTGTGAAGTAATACACAGTATTTGGTGTTTGCGTAAGAATAAATTCAACTGCAAGCCAAATTACTGTATAAGAAAAATTCTAAAAACTAAGTATTTCATATGTCAGGATATTTGTTGAAATAAAAATCCATGATTATATGAGACCCTTAATTTTCAGATTGGAGTTTCCTTGAAAAATATGTGGGCAAATTTTGGGGTATAACAGTTGCCCCTATTCAGTCTTCTTAAACCTGAAGAGATTGTCTGAAATCTGAAGGTAGAAGATGATTGAATATTTAGATGCCCTGAAAATTTGCACTTACCTTGATCAGAAGAGATGTTGGAAGTTGCATTTGAATGTCGTCTGCGAAATGTTATTGGCAGATTGAAACATTACCTGAGATGGGCTTTCAGATGCCACCTGGTAAATGGGTCTTAAGTTTGCTTAGCTCACTTGTTTTTCGATCACTTTTCAATTGCTCTGAAATTGCTCATATGTGGTTTCAAATACTTTTGTAAATTGAATTTTGTAATGATCCGTGTGTGGATGTATACAAAATGCTTGTTTATCTTTCGAAAGATATTTTGAAAAGAACGTTAACTTTGTAATAACCCGTGTTTGGATGTATACAAAGTATTGTCTTTTTGGAAAGTTTTGTTTTGAAAAACAACAGTGTATGAGAATTTTGTTTGTTTTGATCTGAGCAAGCAAACTAGGAGGTCTACCCTGAGTTGTAAGGTCTTTATCCTATTTCCTTTAAAAATCTATCCTTTCAACGGATATAAAAGCAAGGTTCGATTTTGTACTCAAAACAGTGGAATTTTGACTTTGATTTTGAAAGGAATGAGAAGGGATTACCTTAAGAGGTGCAAGTGTGATTGTGATTGGATTCAGATATTTATCTTTGAAGTTAGTGATCTAACGGTTCAATTTTATCTTTGACATACACGCAGTTTATATGTGCTGGAAATTAAAATGCGGAAATGTAAAGTGCGGAAAGTAAATCTACGCTATTACATCGATTGTGCAGGAAACGTAAACTAGCCTATTTACATGAATTTGACATCCTATACATTTATCTAGGAATTTTAAATTGCAAGAAAAATAAAAGGCATATTTTTGGATTTTTTATGATTGGTTTTAATTATAATTAATGCATGATTAATTAAATTAAAATGAAGAAAAAAGATGAAAATAGATTTAAACCTAGAAATTAAGTTTAAAATATGTACAAAATATTTGTTAATTAATTTTAAAACAAAACTAATTTTTTTGGAATTTTTGAAATTGATTGGAAATTGATTAAGCTAATTAATACATAATTATACAAATAATTAAAACTTAAAAAGAAAATTATTCAAAATATGTACAAAATTAGTTTATAATATATAAACAATATTTAACACAAAGAACAATTTTTTTTATGATTTTTTGATTGGTTAGAATAATTAAAAAGCCAATATATAAATATATACTAATTAATTATGTAAAATATTGAAATTTTGAAGAAAAATAAAATATTTTTATTTCAGAAAATAATATATTATTTTAGAAGTATAAAAATATTTTTTGTGTATTTTTTGGATTTTTAAAACTATTTTTAATTAATTTAACAAAGAAATTAAAATAAAATAGAAAATAAAATAGAAAATAAAAGGATACTGATCCTGTATGGAAATTAAATGAGAGAGTATGATATGCGTGCGTGTTCTGAGGCGTTGGATGAGTTGATGGATGGATCAGAAGGCCCAGATGGTGAGGGACCATAACACGTGGAACACCTGCAAAACACTGAATTCCAAGTCAGTTTAAAAAAACACGCGCGCGCCTCCCAGCGAATCAGAGGGCGCCACGCATCATCTTCAACCTTCAGATGGGTTTTTACACCGTTCATTTGCAGGTGGTGTAAAAAACCCAATCTTTTACACCTGGTAATAATAGCGAATACAAGCAAACGTGAGTATAAATTTGGCGGATGGTATGGTTGAGTTCGTATTGTTCATGCGAACTCAATGGTACTATTCAGAACCTGTAATTTTGCCTAATTTAGAAAACCCTAATTTTGGGATGAAGAACCCTAAAATGGTGGTTTCGTGTATACGCATCTAAAACTTAATTAAAGCTCCAGAAATGATCTACACCTCAAACCAAACTCAATAGTATGTCTACATCTTGTTAAACATGTGTGAATAGCCAGATACGAATTGATTTTAGTTTGAACAATTTTTGACCTGTGTAGCTCGATTCAGTGAGCTTCAAGGCTTGTAATTGATTGAGATAGTTTCAGTGATGTTCAAGGAAGGTGTATGAATGCTTAGTTTGTATTGAAATGAGCAGAAATTACAAATTCGAATTTGAGTTTTCTTTGAATTTTTTCAAGTGATTACAAAGGTGTTATGCTTAGCTTTGCTTCTGAACTTGTCTCCCCCTTGTTGCTGAACTAAGATAGCTTATTTATAAGCCATGTGTGCTTAGAATTGAAGCTAATATGTAGCTAGTTGCCTTTGTTGAAATCTTGCATTCTTTAATATTAAAAAAGCTTGAATTCTTGACCAAGTCACCTTGCCTTCAATGCACCTGCCTTGCCCTTTACTTCTCTGCAGAAAGATGAAGATTCTTTGGGGTGAGTCATGCTTGATTTGTAAGCTACCATTTATCCATGCATTTTCCTTTTAATTTTAATCTTAAAGTAAGATAAAATCATGCAAAAATGGATAAAAAAAGGTATGGGCTTAGTCTTGGTCGTGGGAGGCCCATATCATCATGGAAATGATGTTTGAATGCTGAAAACTTGGCCCCATTTGGAAAAAATGCCATTTTGATCAATGTTGATTTCATGTATTTTCCCAAAATTTAGCCAACTTCAACAAGGTGTAAATCCTTCAATTTTTGTCATATGAAGGAGATCTTGCACTTTTTGGAAAGCTCAAAGAGTCCTCTAACCAATGCCTTTGGTCTCATGTCAAAATGATTTTTGAAGCTCCTTGTGTGTCCTTTTGAAAAAAGTGTCTTTTTGTTGACTTTGAAAATGACCTGTAATGTCTTTGATCATATTTTTCAAATGGTGAATCCAATGACCATGGGATCAATGGCATTTGAAATATAATTGAATTTCCTTCAAAACAAGCTTTGGTTTGAATTTTTTGGATGAAGGATGAGAGAGTTATGATCAGTCAAAGTTGAGTTGACTTTTCAGGCAAAAACCCTAATTTTGAATCTTAGGGTTTTGTTGATTTTTGATCTTTCCTTGATGAATTATGATCATCCAATGATCAAATGATGAATCCTTTGACAAAATATGGACTTTGACAAAAAATTTCATTTTTGACTGTCTGTTGACTTTTTTGGTCAAACGGGTCGTCTGTTGACTGTTTGAGCTGCTGACGGTGCGTCTGAGTGAATTGAAGTTTGAAAATTTGTATGATGGTACTTTGAGATATATGGATGTGTATGAAATCCATTTTAGCTCTCAAAAACTTGATGCTCCTGTAAAAACAAGAAAAACCCTAGTCAGGGACTGTTTATGTAGGAGACAGTTAAGCGTACCTGATTTTTGCGCAGTGTTGAGTCTCTGCTAATCGCGTGATATTCAGAAGACTTCTAGAAAAAAAATCTTGGAATTTTGAATTGTGAAAGATTGATTTGATTGATGGTACAAAACACTGAGAATTGTACTGCCAGCAGTTTGGCTGTCAACTGACTGTTCAGGTATTGATGTAGCAGTTAGAGTGAAAAATCAACAGTCAAAGTTAATTTTCTTTTTTGTTGTTTTTTTTGTTTTTGTTTTATGTAAAGAATGAAAGTTTATTTACATGACTTGTTAGAAAAACACAGACATAATAAATAACTAATATTTACGGTATGCGGGCAAAATTACCGATAATAACCCTGAAAATCATTTAATGCACAGAAATAGGAATATTTGACTGGCAGAAAACACACAAAATATTATCTTAGTAATTAAGCAATATTATGACAAATAGTACAACATTTAATACTGACAGTACAAATATCACATACTATATTGAACAGTACGACGAATAAACGGTACATTTAAGAAATAAGAAATACGGCAAATTTTAAGAATGACGATTAATGACCCATGCTATGAACAATAACATGTAGATGATTGGGAGTGCAACCATTGCAGGTCCACACTCTTCAGGACTATGCAGGCAGAAGAAAGTCATGATCACCGTAGCAATGGTGATGACTGTAAGAAACAGTGTCTCTATCCACTTTGCCATTCTTGTCAGGGAAGAAGAGAAAATAGATATGAGATAGGAATTTGAAAGATGAGTTGGAATTTGATGTGAGATTTTATGGAAGAAAATGAGAG
This sequence comes from Vicia villosa, assembly GCF_029867415.1. Classification (NCBI taxonomy): domain Eukaryota; kingdom Viridiplantae; phylum Streptophyta; class Magnoliopsida; order Fabales; family Fabaceae; genus Vicia; species Vicia villosa. The sequence continues at coordinate 124,257,053 of NC_081181.1, read as the reverse complement.
GTATTTATAGAATGGAAAGAAGGAAAGAGACGTTGGGGAATGATGTGATTCCGTACAAAAGGAAAATTTGAGTGGAAGTAAGATTTGAAAGAAAGTGTATGATAGTGTTGGAAAAAGGAGAGATTTGATTTTTGAAAAAAGAGATTTGAAAAGATTTTTGCAAATAATGGAATATAGTACAAAAATTAGTGGGAAAAAAAAAAGATAATAATAATCTACTTGTTACCAGTACAGTCTGAGTTTCCTGATTCTGCGCCTGCAAAAAGATTTAACTCTGTACCAATTGTGTCAGTACCATTTATCTGTACATAAATAAATAGCATGTGTGAAGTAATAAACAGTATTTGGTGTTTGCGTAAGAATAAATTCAACTGCAAGCCAAATTACTGTATAAGAAAAATTCTAAAAACTAAGTATTTCATATGTCAGGATATTTGTTGAAATAAAAATCCATGATTATATGAGACCCTTAATTTTCAGATTGGAGTTTTCTTGAAAAATATGTGGGCAAATTTTGGGGTATAACAGTTGCCCCTATTCAATCTTCTTAAACCTGAAGAGATTGTCTGAAATCTAAAGGTAGAAGATGATTGAATATTTAGATGCCCTGAAAATTTGCACTTACCTTGATCAGAAGAGATGTTGGAAGTTGCATTTGAATGTCGTCTGCGAAATGTTGTTGGCAGATTGAAACATTACCTGAGATGGGCTTTCAGATGCCACCTGGTAAATGGGTTGAGGGTTTGTTCATCAGAATGAATCCATTGATTATATCTTGATGAAGGATTTTGAAAGTCTTTGTGTTGACTGTTTCGGAACCGTCCAAGGTTACCGCTTTAAGTCTTGGAAGATAATCGTTACGGAGCTTGTCCAAAGTTTTTCTGCTTTAGATTTTGAAAGTTGATCATTGTGGAACCGATTGAGGTATCGCTTTAGATCTGCAATGTTAGATCGTTCTGGAACCGTCTGAGGTATCGCTTTAGATCTGCAACGTTAGATCGTTCTGGAACCGTCTGAGGTATCGCTTTAGATCTGCAACGTTAGATCGTTCTGGAACCGTCTGAGGTATCGCTTTAGATCTGTGATGCTAGATCGTTTTGGAACCGTCTGAGGTATCGCTTTAGATCTGTGATGCTTGTTTTTGAGTTGGTTAGTGATCAGAATGAATCTTCGGCTTGATTATATCTGAGAGAACCGTTCATGGAATTCAGGTGAACACGGCATGTGATTGAGAACATCTTTGTTGAAGATATCTGCCTACCTGAAAAATCAAGTTAGTGATATGCAATGTTTATGATGCATGTAAATGTGAGATATTCCCGGAGAAATATGCATGTTATGTTGTGCATGATGTATGATGTATGATGCATGATGTATGATGTATGAATATGTGAATGTATGAATGTATGAATGTATGAATGTATGAATGTGATGTCAAGCTTCTAATTGGAAAAATAAATTCCCACTAGTCAGCTGGACATGAATGTATTGTGATCGTTGATGATCTTTTGTCTTGCTTGAGTACCCTCGTCTGGGGAAATTCTTTGAGAACCCGGGTATCCCGTTGAAGGATCTTTGACTACTGCTTGGGGAACCAAAGGTAACTGGAAGTTCTGATGTCCTTTCAAATGGGAATGAGGAAGATGCATAATCCTCCGATGCACTATCTGACCAAGTCCGGGTGCGGGGATCACACCTTCTGAAGATAGTAATCTGGAACAACCCTGCCGGGGAATAAGACTTCTTTTGAAGAGAAAATCTTTTTGAGGAATTTGCTGAGAAATGCGTTTCTCTTGGTGATTTCCTTCTGATGGAATGATGTCCAGATGATCGGGACATTTCCTGAATGCCATTCCTGTTTTTCCTGGTAAACATCAATCATATTCAAATGCATATGTTCATTCAAAATTATCATTGGGATGCTTACGTATTTAAACAGAAGAAATGAAAATAGTGATTTTTGAAAGAGCTGCATTGAAAAGAGCCATGATAGGCGGGTTAGCACAGGGAGACAACAATCCTAGAAGTAGGAAACTGTCAGAAAGTTTTGAAAAATATTTATGAAGATAAATAGCTATGTGAAAATGATCCAGTCAAGTTTCAACTCTGCTATTGCCAATCTGTCTTCGAGCATCTCATCCCTCACTTGTTGGAAGAAAGTGATTAGACTGATCGGTGTCTTTGAGGTGTTGAATCTTGATGGTGAGTAGGCAGCTGAACGGAACACTGTTGTATGCTTCATTCCCTAACTTTTGCCTAGGCCGCCCTTTCAGGTTTTCAGCCTACCGGGATAGTATTTGTTTAGTCTCTAATTTTTGCCTGGACCGCCCTTTCGGGTTTTCAATCCACCGAGACGCTCATTTTTGCCTAAGTTGCCCTTTCAGGTTTTCAACTTTGCGAGCTGTTTTTTTTTTTTTAAGAGAAGTATTTTTTGACTATGTCAGCATTCACAGGGTGTGGGAAATCCTCGCCATCCATGGTGGTAAGCAACATGGCGCCGCCGGAGAATATTTTCTTGATTATGAATGGTCCCTCGTAGGTGGGAGTCCATTTGCCTCTGGGATCACCTTATGGTAAGATGATGCGTTTGACAACCAAGCCACCAGTTTGGTATGCTTGACTTTTGACTTTTTTGTTGAAGGCTTTGATCATACGCTTTTGGTATAGCTGACCATGACAAATAGCTGCGAGACTTTTCTCATCAATCAAGTTTATCTGGTCCAACCGTGTTTGAATCCAATCGTCTTCGTCTAGATTGGCTTCTTTCATAATCCTTAGGGAAGGAATCTGAATTTCAATTGGAAGAACTGCCTCCATACCATAGACTAAGGAGAATGGAGTTGCCCCTGTTGAAGTACGCGCAGATGTGCGATAACCATGAAGAGCAAAAGGTAACATCTCATGCCAGTCTTTGTAGGTTACTGTCATTTTTTGTATGATTTTCTTGATGTTCTTGTTGGCAGCTTCCACCGCGCCGTTCATCTTTGGTCGATATGGAGAGGAATTATGATGCTTGATTTTGAACTGTGTGCAAAGTTCAGTAATCATTCTGTTGTTTAGATTTGTGCCATTGTCCGTGATAATCCGTTCAGGGATGCCGTACCGACAAATGAGATTGTATTTGATGAACCGGGCCACCACATTTTTGGTGACAGAAGCAAATGAAGCTGCTTCTACCCACTTTGTGAAGTAGTCAATAGCGACCAGGATAAAGCGATGTCCGTTGGAGGCAGTAGGTTTGATTTCTCCAATCATATCAATACCCCACATTGCAAAAGGCCAAGGAGCCGTCAGGACGCTTAATGGAACTGGAGGTACATGTACTTTGTCAGCATATATCTGGCATTTGTGACATGTTCGGGAGTGATGATGGCAGTCTGTTTCCATGGTAGACCAGTAATAACCTGCTCTCAGGATCTTTTTAGCCATTGTATGTCCACTGGAATGAGTACCGAAGGTACCATTGTGTATTTCTTCCATGATCTGTTCTGCTTCCTTCTTGTTTACACAGCGAAGTAAAGTCGAGTCATGGTTGCGTTTGTATAGGGTTCCATTGCTTAGAAAGAATTTGGCAGCAAATCTCCTTAGAAACTTTCTGTCATTAATGGATGCCCCTTCAGGGTACTCCTGAGCTTCGAGATATCTTTTTACCTCATGGAACCATGGTTTTTCCTCGGTTCCTTCGGTATTGATCTCATTGCAATAGGATGGTTCATCTTGCCTGTAGATGGTGATCATAGGCGCCTCGTTGTCCCACCTGACTTTGAACATGGAAGACATGGTAGCTAAAGCATCAGCTAGTTGATTTTCCTCGCGTGGGATGTGTTCGAAAGTGATTTCTTCGAAGTAAGGAATCAAACTCAGAACATATTCTTTGTAAGGAATTAGATTTGGGTGCTTTGTGTCCCATTCCCCTTTGACTTGGTAGATTACCAAGGCCGAGTCTCCGTAGACTTCCAGGAATTTGATTCTTAGATTGATTGCAGCTTTAAGACCCAGAATACATGCTTCGTATTCGGCTATATTGTTAGTGCAATTGAAGCATAATCTGGCAGTGAATGGTGTGTAACTTCCTGCGGGGGAAATGATCACAGCCCCGATGCCATAGCCAAGTGCATTAGAAGCTCCGTCAAAAACCATGGTCCACCGGGATCCTGGCTCGGGTCCTTCTTCTGGTCCTGATTGTTTGTAGTCATTGACTAGCATAATGTCTTCGTCTAGGAAGTCAAAGTTCAATGCTTGATAATCATCCACTACTTGATGAGCCAGATGATCAGCTACCACACTTCCTTTGATTGCTTTTTGTGAAGTGTATTGAATGTCATATTCTGTTAAGAACATTTGCCATCTCGCTATTCTTCCAGAGAGAGCAGGTTTTTCGAACACGTATTTGATGGGATCCATCTTGGAGATTAGGAAAGTGGTGTGATTTAGCATGTACTGTCTTAGCCGGCGAGCTGCCCAAGCTAAGGCACAACAAGTTTTTTCGAGTAGTGAGTATCTTGTTTCACAATCGGTAAACTTTTTGCTAAGATAGTAGATTGCGTGCTCCTTTCGGCCGGATTCGTCATGTTGTCCTAGTACACACCCCATTGAGTCTTCTAACACAGTTAGGTACATTATCAGAGGTCTGCCTTCCACAGGTGGCAACAAGATTGGAGGTTTTTGGAGATATTCTTTGATTTTGTCAAAGGCTAACTGGCATTTGTCATTCCACCTTTCCATTTGATCTTTCTTCAACAGTTTGAAGATCGGCACACAAGTAGTAGTCATGTGGGCAATAAATCGGGCGATGTAATTTAGACGTCCCAAGAATCCTCTGACTTGTTTCTCAGTACGAGGTATAGGCATTTCTTGAATGGCTTTAACCTTGGCGGGATCAACCTCAATACCTTTGCTGCTGACGATGAAACCTAAGAGTTTGCCGGATCTTACTCCAAAGGTACACTTATTTGGGTTCAGTCGCAACTTGTATTTCTTGAGTCTGTCAAACAACTTGTGTAAATGACCCAGATGTTCTTCCTCGGTGTTGGATTTTGCAATCATGTCATCGACATACACCTCTATTTCTTGATGAATCATATCATGAAATAGCGCTACCATTGCACGTTGATAGGTTGCTCCTGCGTTTTTCAGACCAAAGGGCATTACTTTGTAACAAAAGGTTCCCCAGGGTGTTGTGAAGGTTGTTTTTTCCATGTCTTCGGGTGCCATCTTGATTTGATTGTACCCTGAGAATCCGTCCATAAAGGAGAATACCTTGCATTGTGCGGTATTGTCAACCAGTACATCGATGTGTGGTAAAGGGAAATCATCTTTGGGGCTTGCCCGGTTCAGATCTCTGTAGTCCACGCACATTCTGACTTTCCCGTCTTTTTTAGGTACAGGGACGATGTTAGCTATCCAAGGAGGATAACTTACAACTTTTAGGAATCCGGCATTGAACTGTTTTTCAACCTCGTCTTTGATCTTTTTTGACATATCAGGCCTACTCCTTCGTAGTTTCTGTTTGACTGGAGTGCTACCTTCTTTGATTGGCAGGCGATGAACTACGATGTCCGTGTCAAGGCCTGGCATATCCTCATAGGACCAGGCGAATATCTCGACGTAGTCTCGCAGCATTTGAATCAGTCTTTGCTTGACGCTGTGTTCTAAATCAGCCCCTATTTTGACTTCTTTCTTTTCTTTGCTGCCCAAGTTGATGACCTTAATTGGCTCCTCGTGAGGCTGTATGGCCTTGTTTTCTTGTTCTAGCAGCCTTGCAAGTTCTCTTGGCACTTCACAATCTTCCTCACTTTCGTCCTCAGTTTGGTAGATCAGACTTTCAAAGTCATGACGGGCAATAGCAGAATCGTTGTTGACTGGATCCAGAGTGTATGTGAATCTGCATGTTAATTATGTGAGTGTGTGTGAAGAAAAAACATAGCTATTAGAAAGCGAAGAAAGAAAGAAAAAGGATCACAAAATTTAAATATGCAAGCGTCCCATGATTTTATTGAATGCACATGATCATGATATGATAAGCCCTTATAGAAGGACCAGTGTGCTAAGGCACACGGCTTTCAAGCTCATGGTTCGATTGTTCAGGAACCATTTTTATCTTTGCACAGTATACACAAAGAAAACAGGAAATGGCATTTACTCCTGGTCAAAGGAGATCACATCCTCAGCTTTCCAGTTGTTCAATCCACTGTTGTGAGCAGGGAGTATCCAGCTGTTCCAGTTGCAGTTGTCTTCTTCATCTTCCACAGCATTGATTTCATTAGTGGGAAAATGAGCCGGTGATCCTTCGGGATAAGGGATATACTCTGCTGGATACGAGAGCCCAGGCTGAGATATCTCTGTTGGCTGAGCGAGATGCTCGATAAGGCTGTCCCATGCAGTCGGGATGATGTTTTGAATAGAGACTTATGCATCTTGATGAGGAGTGTATGCTGACAGAAAGCAACCCTCGTTATTTGGTATTTCCCTGGCTTCTTCAAGAGCGAAATTGTCATCGTACTGTTCATCCCATCCAGTTGGGACAATGTCCTCCATAGGAATTTGTGAGCTCGGAGGAGCGGAGTATTTCACCATATAGTCATATTTGCCGCTGGGTTCTCCTAGCGTGTCCCATACTTCTTTGGGTGGATTTTGATATTGCTCAGTGACGGGACTTGTGAAACTTTCGTCATTCCCAATTTGATCACCCCATCCAGTCGGGGTAATGTCTTCCATAGCAATATAAGAATTCTGAGGTGCGGCTGTAACTCGGTGAACTGACTTTTATTATTATAATGCAACAATGTTGCGGTGAAGCATGAGTCGCCACCGACTTTTATTTTATCCAATTTTTAGGAAAGGCTAAAAGAACAGGAAAAGACCTTTAAAAAGATTTTGAGTTCGGGGGGTAAGTTATACAAAGGGAAGGTGTAAGGCACCCTTTGCATCCATGGTTATCCATGGGCTCTTAATTGCTTAGCTCACTTTGTTTGTTTGATTTGTTTGAAAAGCAGTGTGTAAATAGTAAAAAGATTTCGTTAAGGACTTTAGCTTGTAAATAAGCGTAGCCTTGTTTGAAATTATTTTGAAATAGGAGGTGTGAAAAGTAAACCTTAAAGAAGAACTTTAGCTTGTAAATAAGCGTAGTCTTTTGAAAAGTATTTGAAAATTAATGGGAAAATAGTTTGATTTTGAATTTTGAATTTGAATGGAGCAAGCAATTACTAGCAACTTACCCTAAGTTTAAAAATTCGTTCTTTTAGCTTTTCGAGGCGAAAGGATCTATCCATACCATGAGAGGGCAGGAAGTCTTTCAATTGGATGTGTAAGGGTCATCGAGTTATCATTCGCCATAAGACTGTCCCATGCCATAAAGAGGGCAGGTAGTCTAAGGGAAGGATATAATAGTCATTAATCTTTTTAGGCATCATGCGAGGATACCTTAGCAATAGGAGAAGCATCCTTATTTTTCCGAGGCAGCATCGAGGGACAACATTGATGATAATGAACTGAGGGCAACATTTGTTTTGCTTTAGGTATCCTCGGAATCGAGGGACTTTTGACTATTTAGTACACTTAAAGGCAACAAGGCAACAAAGGCAACCAGAGGGATTACCCTAAAGGTGTGTGGGTGCAACAATCACGTGGTTAACTTCGATTACATTTATCTTGTGATTAGTGATCTAACGTTTGATTAATTAGTCTTGTCACTCCCTATATTACTAACCACGCAGTAAGAATAATATAATAATACAATAGGTAACAGTTTTAAGTGCCTTCAAGGCCAAACAATACAACCAGGGAACAGTTACATAATAATATGGGGAAGGGAACAATGAAACCAGCGGATCCCTTAATAGGGTTTGACATAAGTAATAAAAATAGGGTTTAGGTTTACCAACATTCGTAGCTTTGGCGACTTGACAAAACCTTCAACTTCGATTGGTGAAGATTGGCGGGGCAGAGATTTGCCTTGAAGCATGAGAAGCATTGACCCTGACCATTAAGGAAAAAAGAAAACAGTGAGTGCATTGATTGTTCGAACCAAACCTTATTTTTGGGCAAAAAGGCAAAAAATAATGAAATAAAATAAAGGTCAAATTGAATAAGAAAAGACTAAAAACTTAGCTTTTGATCAGTGGAGCGCATGGGCGGAGGCTCCGGACGATAAACCTGAAAAGTTGGGCATAAAGAAAAAGGATGTAGTGAGTGTATGGCTAATTCATTAATTATAGAGGCAAATCTTATTTTAATTTGAAAGGCAGAAATAAAAATAAATGACTTTAAATAAATGAAAATAAAGTAGTGTTAAATAAAAATAAAACAAGTTGGGAACTTAGCTTCGAATTTGATCTGATATGGTTGGCGGGAAGCCTCGGAGGTAAACCTGAAAAGTGGCAAAGGCAGAGAGTGAACGTATGCACAGTTCAAGAAAATATAAGGGCAAACCCTAAAATCAAAAAGGAAAACAAAATAGATTTTAAAAATAAAGAAAATACTTAGCTTTAAGTATGGCATGGTGCGTAATCGGAAGGCATCTGGAAATAACCCTGAAAAGAATACATAAAGAAATATTTTTAGTGTAGGGAATGATCGTAACAAACCCTGATTAGGGTACGAATTGACTAAGTTTAATAAATAAAAATCGAGTTAATTAATTATTGGTTTTCAACCTAATTAATTAAATCGGCAAAATTGAAACTTCGATTAAATTGCCTAACCTGAATAGGTATTTTAATCAAATAAAAAACATATTTAGTTTAAATTAAACAACCAAAATAATTGAGTTATTTAATCAAATACTAATAATAATACAAATTTATTAATAATCAAATAAGAAATAAGTATTGTTATTATTATTATTATTATTATTTTTTATGAAAATAAATTTTAGAATAATCTTTATTAGCAAATAGAATTTAAAAGAATTTCCTTAAATTAAAAAAAATAGATAAGCAATATATAAGTAAATAAAATAGATTATATAATAAAAAATAAAAAAATTCAAAATTCTTAACTTGCGATCCAGTGTGATGCATGGTTGAGGGTTGTGGTGAGCCTGCGAACTCTGAGGCGTTGGACCAGAGAGCCAGAATGATCTGATGATGATGATGTAGGGTGCATCATAGGAAGGAAACGCACCGGATCTGTAAGTAAACAAGCATATTGAACAAAAAAACAGTGTTGCTCATGGGTATCGAACCCAAGCAACCTCGCTTACCAGTGATACCCTTTCGCCATCTGTGCCATTGCTTGTTAGTCGTTTATGAATATAAACCATAGAATTATATACAAAACAGAATTTCTAATATTTTTGAACTGGAAAGCGCGCGTGCTACTGTTCATCCCCTTCGTTGAACATACAGACATATACCGACGGCTTTATGTCGTGGCTGTTGCTTATAGCGACGGGTTGCAATTTTCAAAACAAGAAATACGCCATATAAATTCAATACATGGCCATACACTGGATCGCAATGACCTCCCGAGTATGATTGAGCCATTAATTTGGTTCAATTTCACCTGGTTTGAGAAACCCTAATCTTAGAGCTTCAAAACCTAGCTATGGTGGTTCATGATACCTGCGCTAAAAATCAAATTAACCGATACAGAAAGCTTACAAATGTTGTTATGAACACAGTTATACGATCAAATGCAATTCATAATGTGTGTATGATGAAAATCAAAATAAAAAAAAACTTGGCTCAAACCGTGATGTTGTACGTCACGATTCTGAAGGAGATGGCTGATTATTATTGTCTGGCACGCTTCAGAGAAGGTCGAGAAATTGATTCAGACGTGTAGGATTGCTTGAATTGGATCAGAACCTGAGGTACACCTTCACTCTTGTTCACGTTTTCTTCAATGGTGCTCTAGTATCCTTACGGCAAAAAATCCCCCCTTCTCTTCTGATTAGGATTAGATATTTATAGATATGGATTTAGGTTAGAACCAAAATTTGTTTTAATCAATAGATTATTTGATTTTGAAATAGTACAAAAAGTTTCCATTCTAATTTTCAATTAACACCAATCAAATCTTCAACCATCATCACACGATTCTTTGTATTTTTAGAATTGGAGAATCTCTGAATATTTTTCCCACTTAATTATGAATTTTTTTAATCTAATTATAAATATAAAAGAATAAATTCATAATTAAAATAATAAAAAATCACAAAATAGGAGGGAATTGATATATGGGCCTCTTATGGTCTTGAACTCAAGTGGACATTTGAAAGTAGAGGCCCAATACTAAGAAACTTAAGATCTCTCAATTTGAAATTTCATGCCTTTCTTGATTTTTTTTCAATTTCTATCAATCATAATTCCTTCAATATTTCTCATATGGAAGTGTTCTAGGATCTTTTGGAAAGCCCAAGATGTCTTCTACAGACCTCTTTTGGAACATATTTTTTATTTGGAGATTTTATCATGATGATACCGCTCTTGTAAAAAACAGCTTTTTACGTGCTTTCTAGAAGGACCTGTAATGTTTTAGCTTATATCTCTCAAATGGCGCGTTTCTAGCCTTGGCATGTGAGAGACAAAGTTGTAAGGAATTCAATTTCCTTCAAAATGAGCTTTGGTTGAGGAATTTCTAAGAAAGTATGGGAGAGTTATGGCTGGTCAAAGTTTGGTTGACTTTTACCTAGAAACCCTAATTGAGCAACCTTGTTTCTTTTGTTTGGGAGGGATGTCTTTGAGTCACCATGCCTTGATTTGAACTTGGATAGGAGAAAATGTATGGGCAAATTTTGGGGTATGACAGCTGCCCCTGTTCAATTATCTTAGACCTGAAGATGTAGAATGATTTGTATGTCAGTCGGTATCTGAAGGTGGAAGATGATTGAACACTAGAATACCAAGAAATTTGCCCTAGCTGAAGTAGGGACTTTTATCGGAGATGGGCTTGAAGATGCCATCCAGGTGTTTGAAGTGTTTGAGAAGTGTTGTTTGTGTGTTGATCGTGTCATTACCGTTCGTAGTAGATGAATTAGATCTTTGAGAGTTTGATCGTGTCAGCACCGTTCGTAGTAACTGAATTAGATCTTCTGTCGTGTCAGTACCGTTCGTAGTAGCTGAATTAGACTGAGAAGGTCAGTGATCGTGTCTACACCGTTCGTGATGATAGAATTAGATCTCTGAGAGTTGACCGTGTCAGTACCGTTCGTAGTAACCGAATTAGATCTTAGAAACAGTTGATCGTGTCCACACCGTTCGTGATGATGGAATTAGATCTCTGGGAGATAATCGTGTCTACATCGTTCGTGATGATAGAATTAGATTCTCTTGTCGTGTCAGCACCGTTCGTAGTAACTGAGTTAGACTGGGGAGGTCAGTGATCGTGTCTACACCGTTCGTGATGATAGAATTAGATCTCTGAGCGTTGACCGTGTCAGTACCGTTCGTAGTAACTGAATTAGATCTTTGAAAGTGATCGTGTCACTTACCGTTTGTGGTAAATGATTTAGATCTTGGAAAGTTGGAGACTTCGTTCATTTGTCTGTACCTGTATCCTGCAATAGGTATAGTTAGCCTTTATGCGGTGTCATGATGCATGTATTATGTAATGAGTCTCTCAAAATAAATGAGAAACTTTGTATGTTTATGGATGGATTCATTGCGAGGTAATGTAATGTATGAATATGTTTATGTCATATGATATGTGAGTATGATTCATGTTGTCTTGGTTGAGAAAATGAATCTCTGTGTCTTTGTGATTTTGATGTCTGATCTTGTCTTGAAGATGCTCAGCTGGTGATTTATGATTTCTGCTTGGGGACAATCAGTAACTTGACGCACCCTGATTGGGAATAAAAAATATTAGTAAACCATGTTGGAGAAGAGCGAAGTGTTGAAGAAACCGGTTGTGTTGAAGATGTAAACTCTATTGGGGAGCCATATCTTTGTCGGGACGAGAGCATTTGAAGATATCTTCTTAATGATTGCTCTGTGGGGATATGATCTTGTGAACCCGACTCTGTGGGGGAGACGTGGGTGTCTTGAATATTGCCCCTAGCATTATAGTACCTGCCATTCCTGGATTTAGGACATGTCACTGAATGTTGATCAAGATGTCAAACTGGACTTGCATAGGTTTACCCCCGCTAGTAAGAGCTTTGGAAAGATTCGCCTCACGAGGACTTTATGAGATGTGCGCTATGGGCGACATGCCCTCAGTAATCGTAAACTCAGGATGATGCCCCTGATTATTTTGGCATCCTGAGAGATTCTCAGAATCTTGACTTGATTGCCTCAGTTTGATTGGAAAAAATGTACCGTGCCCCTTGTATACGTAGGAGACATTGCTTCTTGGAGTAATATTGTCTGTCGGGATAACTTTCAGTCATTAGTTGTACCCTGTGCAAGTTCTTTCTGATGCTAACATTTGAAATTATGTAGCAGAATATGCTTAATAATGAATTCATGAGATGCAATGCATATGTCTGTCTTGAGTTTGTTGAAAAACATTAAAACTGGATATGTAAAAGCATGATGTTTATAAAAAACGTGATGTTTGTAAACAACGAAGTGTCAACTCAGCATTTGTGGTAAACCTTAAGGAGTCAGGATACCTTTTTTGTGACAGTATGCTTTCGAACTAACCATGCTTCAGTTAGGACTTTTAAGGGTTGTAACGTGGCTTGGTTCACGGTTTAAGAAACAAAGGATAAAGGCTCAAAATTTGATTGTACCCACCCCTCTTCGTGATGATCTTCGGTCCTAAGCTCAGTTAATTCAACTTATGCATTCAGGTTCCAAGAGACTTTTGGATTTGTACTTTTGATAATGATGATGGTTCACAAGCAAAGAGAACTTTTGAGATGACAGTCACTTCTTCCTTTTGGTAGTCACAACATTGTGTTGTTCAGGAATTTATTGACTTCCTTTTTTTTTCATCTTGTTGATATCCCTAACTTTTGCCTGAACTGTCTATTTTGAGCTTACAGTCAGCGGGATGCCTTGATTTTTGCCTAAGTCTTCTTTTTGATTTTTGACTTAGCAGGCTTTTCTTTGTATATATGTTTTTTCATTCATCCCTTTTTTTTTTTTGAAAGATATTGACTGCCTTGCTTAATGATTGATGAACCATCACTGGCTTTTGATTGACATCTCCAACCCTTCTTTGACGTGTGCGGATGAACGCTTGTGGTTGAAACCTTTGTTGAAAGGTGTACTGACTGATTCTCTTAAAATAGAATGCACAGCTAAGTTAACTGAGAACTACCCTGCCCCAGGTTATGATCAAAGGGTTTTGATTAGTACAAGAAAGAAACTTCTACTTCTTAGGCTCAAAGGGGTTGACGAGGGATTAACATCCTTATGTCTCCACTGTTTAGGAATTGAAACAATGCCTGTACATCGTCAGCATAGTCCGCTCAAAAGCATACTGTATGAGGTTGCGGTATCGTTTTCGTCATCCTCCCTCAAAAGGTATACAGCTTTAGCCAGAGTTGAGTATCATAAAACATATGCAAAGTAAAGACGTAATTTAAAATGAGTGATAACGAAATAATTTATTCAAGACAAACATATGCAATGCACTGATGATGATTATTAAAACAGATAATGTCTATCATAATTTGAATGTTTAAACAAACAGAAAATAAACATGCAAATGAAAGTAGATCTAATGATCCAAAAGTTCGTCCGTCTAGACGTCAATTAGTCTTGTCATGACTAGGCATAGGGGCGGTGATCACCACAGGAGTTTTAGGAGAGTTGGATTTGATTTCTCCGTCATTGATCAGCTCTTGGATCTTATTCTTCAATGTCCAGCAATTTGTTTGTGTAATGTCCAGGAATATTGGAATGGTACGCGCACCTCGAATTTATAATTTGTTGGCTCGATTGCCCTGAGCGTCTGGATCATATGAGTGAATTGATTGTCGTGATTCTATTATCGTGACTCAGTTGTCGTGACTTTGTTGTCGTGATTTCATTATCGTGACTCAGTTGTCATGATTCCATTATCGTGACTCAGTTGTCATGATTCCATTATCGTGACTCAGTTGTCGTGACTTTGTTGTCGTGATTCCATTATCGTGACTCAGTTGTCGTGACTTTGTTGTCGTGATTTCATTATCGTGACTCAGTTGTCATGATTCCATTATCGTGACTCAGTTGTCATGATTCCATTATCGTGACTCAGTTGTCGTGACTTCGTTGTCGTGATTCCATTATCGTGACTCAGTTGTCGTGATTCCATTATCGTGACTCAGTTGTCGTGACTTTGTTGTCGTGACTCAGTTGTCTTTTCTGATTTGAGTGTCATGATCAGATCTTTAATGGCACGCTTCAACGGTCTACCATCCTTTAAACCATAACCAGGATTGTTCGAATAATAAGCGCATCTCGCATTGTAATTGTACCCCAAGAATAGGAGTGCCTTTAATTCTTCTCGCCCCTTGGACAAGTTCAGGATCAAATCTTGAAACTGGCATTCTGAGCTTGAAGGTCTTTGACTGATTGCTCGAGATTCATGATGCATATCCAGTGGGTCATAGCCTCTGATTAGGGATATCTTTGAACTTGAAGGTATATGGCTAGAGAAAAATAAATCCTCTTGCCCCTTGGTAGGTGTTGAGCCTTCTGAATTGGAGGTATGTGGCCAAAGGAAAATAAATCCTCTTGCCCCTTGTTCAAGGATTCAGTCCTTGATAAGAGCACCTGAAATTGTGCGCCCTAAATCCTTAAGATCCTTGAAAGGGTTAGTTAAATCATGTTATGCTTATGATGTCATGATGTTATGCAAATGTGATGCATCAGGAAGAACGTAGGGTAATAAGGACAACACGTCCTACAAGGAAAACCTGCAAGGAAACCAAAGGTTAGTATGTTATGTGAATGTAGCTTATTAGGCACATTGTGGAATAGTGAGGGCAGACAAGTCCTTTAACAAAACCTGCAAGGAAACAAAGGTTAGTAGCAAACGCAAACAAGTCACACAAGTTCCCTTAAGTTTAGAGGCTTGCATGAAGTTCGTAGGTAAGTACCCTCCCCACTGAAGTTAAGTTGGTTCAACCTGTCCTATATAAAGATCGGGTTCTAGGGAGCTCATATCATTGACCTTTCTCGAAGGTGCTTATCTCAGTTCGGCAATCGAATCACCGACCGAGAAGGTCCTGAAAGTCCAGTCCATATGAGTGTAGCTTCGAGTATCAACCAACTTCAGTCGGAACCAAAGCCAGCCATCTCGCTACTTTCTAATAGGCCAAGGTCAAGTTCAACTAGGGTTCTAGGGCAAATTAGTGCTTGATGACACCACGCAGCAGCCAAGTGTTTCCTCGAGTCGGATCCCAAGGAACACCAGGACAAACCAATGTGTCACACTAACGATGGCCACCAAATCAACCACATCAGTATACGCTGTGCAGTCTCCTTGGTCTCATGCCATTTACCTAAGGTTCTCAGATCCGGGTTAGGATCTTTCACACAAGTAAATACCCAAAACAGCCTTTAAGAATAAAGCAAACAAATCAAACAATTTTAAAGTGAATCCTAAGCTTTAAGGTAACCCCTCTTTTAATCGAAAGCATCCCCAGCAGAGTCGCCAGTTCTGTAACTCGGTGAACTGACTTTTATTATTATAATGCAACAATGTTGCGGTGAAGCATGAGTCGCCACCGACTTTTATTTTATCCAATTTTTAGGAAAGGCTAAAAGAACAGGAAAAGACCTTTAAAAAGATTTTGAGTTCGGGGGGTAAGTTATACAAAGGGAAGGTGTAAGGCACCCTTTGCATCCATGGTTATCCATGGGCTCTTAATTGCTTAGCTCACTTTGTTTGTTTGATTTGTTTGAAAAGCAGTGTGTAAATAGTAAAAAGATTTCGTTAAGGACTTTAGCTTGTAAATAAGCGTAGCCTTGTTTGAAATTATTTTGAAATAGGAGGTGTGAAAAGTAAACCTTAAAGAAGAACTTTAGCTTGTAAATAAGCGTAGTCTTTTGAAAAGTATTTGAAAATTAATGGGAAAATAGTTTGATTTTGAATTTTGAATTTGAATGGAGCAAGCAATTACTAGCAACTTACCCTAAGTTTAAAAATTCGTTCTTTTAGCTTTTCGAGGCGAAAGGATCTATCCATACCATGAGAGGGCAGGAAGTCTTTCAATTGGATGTGTAAGGGTCATCGAGTTATCATTCGCCATAAGACTGTCCCATGCCATAAAGAGGGCAGGTAGTCTAAGGGAAGGATATAATAGTCATTAATCTTTTTAGGCATCATGCGAGGATACCTTAGCAATAGGAGAAGCATCCTTATTTTTCCGAGGCAGCATCGAGGGACAACATTGATGATAATGAACTGAGGGCAACATTTGTTTTGCTTTAGGTATCCTCGGAATCGAGGGACTTTTGACTATTTAGTACACTTAAAGGCAACAAGGCAACAAAGGCAACCAGAGGGATTACCCTAAAGGTGTGTGGGTGCAACAATCACGTGGTTAACTTCGATTACATTTATCTTGTGATTAGTGATCTAACGTTTGATTAATTAGTCTTGTCACTCCCTATATTACTAACCACGCAGTAAGAATAATATAATAATACAATAGGTAACAGTTTTAAGTGCCTTCAAGGCCAAACAATACAACCAGGGAACAGTTACATAATAATATGGGGAAGGGAACAATGAAACCAGCGGATCCCTTAATAGGGTTTGACATAAGTAATAAAAATAGGGTTTAGGTTTACCAACATTCGTAGCTTTGGCGACTTGACAAAACCTTCAACTTCGATTGGTGAAGATTGGCGGGGCAGAGATTTGCCTTGAAGCATGAGAAGCATTGACCCTGACCATTAAGGAAAAAAGAAAACAGTGAGTGCATTGATTGTTCGAACCAAACCTTATTTTTGGGCAAAAAGGCAAAAAATAATGAAATAAAATAAAGGTCAAATTGAATAAGAAAAGACTAAAAACTTAGCTTTTGATCAGTGGAGCGCATGGGCGGAGGCTCCGGACGATAAACCTGAAAAGTTGGGCATAAAGAAAAAGGATGTAGTGAGTGTATGGCTAATTCATTAATTATAGAGGCAAATCTTATTTTAATTTGAAAGGCAGAAATAAAAATAAATGACTTTAAATAAATGAAAATAAAGTAGTGTTAAATAAAAATAAAACAAGTTGGGAACTTAGCTTCGAATTTGATCTGATATGGTTGGCGGGAAGCCTCGGAGGTAAACCTGAAAAGTGGCAAAGGCAGAGAGTGAACGTATGCACAGTTCAAGAAAATATAAGGGCAAACCCTAAAATCAAAAAGGAAAACAAAATAGATTTTAAAAATAAAGAAAATACTTAGCTTTAAGTATGGCATGGTGCGTAATCGGAAGGCATCTGGAAATAACCCTGAAAAGAATACATAAAGAAATATTTTTAGTGTAGGGAATGATCGTAACAAACCCTGATTAGGGTACGAATTGACTAAGTTTAATAAATAAAAATCGAGTTAATTAATTATTGGTTTTCAACCTAATTAATTAAATCGGCAAAATTGAAACTTCGATTAAATTGCCTAACCTGAATAGGTATTTTAATCAAATAAAAAACATATTTAGTTTAAATTAAACAACCAAAATAATTGAGTTATTTAATCAAATACTAATAATAATACAAATTTATTAATAATCAAATAAGAAATAAGTATTGTTATTATTATTATTATTATTATTTTTTATGAAAATAAATTTTAGAATAATCTTTATTAGCAAATAGAATTTAAAAGAATTTCCTTAAATTAAAACAAATAGATAAGCAATATATAAGTAAATAAAATAGATTATATAATAAAAAATAAAAAAATTCAAAATTCTTAACTTGCGATCCAGTGTGATGCATGGTTGAGGGTTGTGGTGAGCCTGCGAACTCTGAGGCGTTGGACCAGAGAGCCAGAATGATCTGATGATGATGATGTAGGGTGCATCATAGGAAGGAAACGCACCGGATCTGTAAGTAAACAAGCATATTGAACAAAAAAACAGTGTTGCTCATGGGTATCGAACCCAAGCAACCTCGCTTACCAGTGATACCCTTTCGCCATCTGTGCCATTGCTTGTTAGTCGTTTATGAATATAAACCATAGAATTATATACAAAACAGAATTTCTAATATTTTTGAACTGGAAAGCGCGCGTGCTACTGTTCATCCCCTTCGTTGAACATACAGACATATACCGACGGCTTTATGTCGTGGCTGTTGCTTATAGCGACGGGTTGCAATTTTCAAAACAAGAAATACGCCATATAAATTCAATACATGGCCATACACTGGATCGCAATGACCTCCCGAGTATGATTGAGCCATTAATTTGGTTCAATTTCACCTGGTTTGAGAAACCCTAATCTTAGAGCTTCAAAACCTAGCTATGGTGGTTCATGATACCTGCGCTAAAAATCAAATTAACCGATACAGAAAGCTTACAAATGTTGTTATGAACACAGTTATACGATCAAATGCAATTCATAATGTGTGTATGATGAAAATCAAAATAAAAAAAAACTTGGCTCAAACCGTGATGTTGTACGTCACGATTCTGAAGGAGATGGCTGATTATTATTGTCTGGCACGCTTCAGAGAAGGTCGAGAAATTGATTCAGACGTGTAGGATTGCTTGAATTGGATCAGAACCTGAGGTACACCTTCACTCTTGTTCACGTTTTCTTCAATGGTGCTCTAGTATCCTTACGGCAAAAAATCCCCCCTTCTCTTCTGATTAGGATTAGATATTTATAGATATGGATTTAGGTTAGAACCAAAATTTGTTTTAATCAATAGATTATTTGATTTTGAAATAGTACAAAAAGTTTCCATTCTAATTTTCAATTAACACCAATCAAATCTTCAACCATCATCACACGATTCTTTGTATTTTTAGAATTGGAGAATCTCTGAATATTTTTCCCACTTAATTATGAATTTTTTTAATCTAATTATAAATATAAAAGAATAAATTCATAATTAAAATAATAAAAAATCACAAAATAGGAGGGAATTGATATATGGGCCTCTTATGGTCTTGAACTCAAGTGGACATTTGAAAGTAGAGGCCCAATACTAAGAAACTTAAGATCTCTCAATTTGAAATTTCATGCCTTTCTTGATTTTTTTTCAATTTCTATCAATCATAATTCCTTCAATATTTCTCATATGGAAGTGTTCTAGGATCTTTTGGAAAGCCCAAGATGTCTTCTACAGACCTCTTTTGGAACATATTTTTTATTTGGAGATTTTATCATGATGATACCGCTCTTGTAAAAAACAGCTTTTTACGTGCTTTCTAGAAGGACCTGTAATGTTTTAGCTTATATCTCTCAAATGGCGCGTTTCTAGCCTTGGCATGTGAGAGACAAAGTTGTAAGGAATTCAATTTCCTTCAAAATGAGCTTTGGTTGAGGAATTTCTAAGAAAGTATGGGAGAGTTATGGCTGGTCAAAGTTTGGTTGACTTTTACCTAGAAACCCTAATTGAGCAACCTTGTTTCTTTTGTTTGGGAGGGATGTCTTTGAGTCACCATGCCTTGATTTGAACTTGGATAGGAGAAAATGTATGGGCAAATTTTGGGGTATGACAGCGGCATACTGATAATTATACCCGCCGTTTGGTTCTCCCATAGCATCCCACATTCCCATGGAAATGGGTGGAATATCATCTGGATATGGCTGAATGATATGGTTCAAGAACACTCCTTCATCTTCAATAGCGTTTACTTCTTGGCTGACAAAGTGTGACATCAATCCTTCAGAACGAGGATTTTGATCATTCTTTTGATTTTCACTATCATAGCCCAGGCCTAGTTTGTCAGACTTGTAGGGTATATCGGGAAGCTGTCCCCATACTGTGCAATCACCCTGTTCAATCATGGCTTTGGCATCTTTGAGAGAAGCCATAGTTGTAGTTGGAGTAGCAGGAATATGCTTGGTGGTAGAGACATCTGGAGAGACCACCTCAAATGATTGGCATGGAGTTTCGATGAATTCGTCCTCCAACTCGACATATTTGGAATTGCTTAGGTGACTAACCACATATTCCTCTTCGCCATAGACTGTGACAATCTTTCCTTTTACTGGATATTTCAACTTCTGATGCAGGGTAGAAGTTACAGCGTTTGCCCCATGTATCCAAGGGCGTCCAAGTAAACAGGAGTAGGCTGGGTGAATTTCCATTACGTAAAAGATAGAATCAAAGATTTGAGAACCCACTCTGATTGGGAGATTCACTTTTCCGTATACCGTTCTGGTTGACCCGTCAAAGGCTCTTACAACAACATCACTTGGTTGTAACGCAATTCCTTCGAAGTCAAGCTTTTCTAGTACTGTTTTCGGTAACACGTTCAAAGAAGAACCGTTATCTACTAGCACATGAGATAGAGTGGTGCCATTACATTCAATGGAGATATGTAAGGCTTTGTTGTGATTTTTTCCAGCAGGGGTTAGATCCACATCGGAGAAACCGAGACCATTGCTCACGGTTAGATTGGCAACACAATTTTCAAATTGGTCGACTGAGATCTCTTGAGGCACATGCGCAGCTTTGAGGAACTTCATCAGAGCTTTGGCATGAGCTTCTGAATATTTTAGCAGAGATAGTATTGAGATTTTTGAAGCAGTGTGCCCCAGTTGCTCAACAATATTGTAATCACTCTTGCAGATGATTTTCAATATTTCCTCCATTTCTTGCTTTGACGGATCCTCAGCAGTGATCTCCACCGGGGTTTGAATTTGTTCAACTTGTGGCTCTTTGCCTCGAGCGTTGACATTTTGATTAGGAACTGGGACTAGGACTGGACCAGCAGCAACATTTGGAGAAATTTCTGGTGAAAAGATTCTTCCACTTCTCGTGATCTTGCTGGTACCCACAATATTACCCACAGTTGGAGTAGTTAACTTTGCGGTCTCTTCAGTCGAGGTACTCTTCTTAACTCCATGAACGTAAACATTAGCGTCGTATCCCCATGGGACAGCTTTGTCTGAGGAGTATGGAAATGGAGTTGGACTAGCAATGACTACTGATGCCACTTTGAGTGTAGCAGAAATTTTGAATGGAGCCTTGGCAGAGATTTTGAATGGTAAGCTGGAGATCACTGAGGCATCTTCTATTCTCATCCTGTTTGCAAAGACTTCGCACAGCACGTCCATAGAAGGGAGCCTCTCAAACATAATGATACGGCGATCCATCCATTTTTGAATTCCCATCCTCAGATTTTCACAACCATTGGGCAGGCAGGAGCAGTAAAAGCAGTCGGGGTCACACCCTGGAAAGTAACCAGCTCGGATTAGCTTTCCTTTGACTTCGCAGAGTGGAGTTGATAATTCGTTCACATTATAGATGTAAACAGTGTCCAGGATAGCGTTAACAGTTTTGTCATGCTTTGGCATAGGTGCCGTGATGACATTTGGAGTTTCTGGAGGATCTGTCATACCCCAATTTTTGACCTAAGATACCACCTCATATCATTGCATATGCATCATTTGCATCTCTAACAAATTGCATAGCTTGTGTTTGCTACTTGTGACTCAGCAGGATTTAATCAGGAAATCACTCATCAGTACAAGTAACGATCATTTAGGGTTTTGTTCTCCCTTCATCTCAAATGAACCATCTTCATCAACAATCAACATTTGGTCCTCAGAGATTCATTTCAACAAGTTCAAAGGCTCTGAACCAACCAGATTAGGGTTTTGACTGAAGTTAGCATACTCCTGACTTTTGCTCAGGGGGTTTGACCTAATGACTTGGGACATGATATCAAGACCTCAAGTGCATCATTTTGACCTAATCCATTGGCTCATAACATCTTCTGCACAAAGATTGATC
This sequence comes from Vicia villosa, assembly GCF_029867415.1. Classification (NCBI taxonomy): domain Eukaryota; kingdom Viridiplantae; phylum Streptophyta; class Magnoliopsida; order Fabales; family Fabaceae; genus Vicia; species Vicia villosa. The sequence continues at coordinate 124,235,258 of NC_081181.1, read as the reverse complement.
AGACAAATCCTCAGATCAGGGTTTTGAAATATCAGGGACTGAAATCAGGGATCACATTTGGGAAACCCTAAAAATCCCCAGGAAGTCAATCAAAGGTTTCAATCATTTTCAAATAATCCCTATGACAATATACAATGGAAATTACATCTCAATTCAAGATCCACAGTCATCAATTTCATCAGGTCGATAATTAGGGTTTTTGACCTAATTCACTGAACCACTGACTTTTTAATCAGGACATGGTGCCACAACTCAAACCATGGCTCAATATCCTCTAATGCTTCAACATGATTCATTCATACCATTCATTTGGTGAGGGTAGCCTGTTTCATTTGAAATCTCCAGAAACGCGATTCGACTGAAAAAGTCAACAGTACAAGATCACCATTGACTTTTGGGGAATTTTGGTCAACCATGACTTTTGAAGTTTTGAATCATCAATATGTGATATATGAAGTCATTTGATCAAGAAAAATCAAGAAAATCAATCAAGAATCAAAAAGTCAAAAGTTTGACTTTTCATACTTAGAAAAATTTCTAAGTGTTTTTCATGGTTTTTTCCAAACGTTGAAAGGGAATTTCTCAAAATTTCACCTACAAACTGAAAAAAACTTCCAACATGAAAGTTGTAGATTTTGATCCAATAAACAACTTTGACACATATAATTTTTTTCCATAAGATCAACCATTTAAGAGATATGGAGCTTCAAAGTTGGTACTTTTTGAAAGCTTCACTTAAAACTTCATTTTTCTCAAAGTTCATGGATCTTTTTCACCCATTTCCTTAAAGAGTTTGAAGAAACTTTCAACTAGGGTTTTGAAGTATGTAATATGAGCTTTCCAAAATGTCAAAGAGCATGAAAAAATATGGAGTGTAGCCATGGTTTTGAATTTTGACATTAGTGAACTTTTCACTTGAAATTTCAAGTCATTTTGCCAAAGTTATGAACCATTTTGCCAAATGATCCAAGTAATGATGCATAGATGCAATAATTGGTAGATATTTGCTGATTTGAGATCAGAATGGAAGAGGATAAGAAGCTTGAGAAATAACCATGGTTAAGTCACTTTTAACCATTTGCATTTAATGTGAAAGATTCCATTTTATCTCTTAAGCCAAATCATCACTTCTTTGATCAACTTGCAAAGCTCTTCATTCAGAATCCTTGGCCTATAAATAGAGGTTCAAATCACTCTTCAAATCACACCAAAACCTCATAAACATAGGTTTTCTCTTCCTTTCTTAGAATGCAAGTTTCATGGTTTTCAAAAGAGGTAAAATTCTCAACCTCTAAACCTTTGAAGTTCTAAGCAAAGTGATGCTTCTAACACTTCCCAAATACCATATGGAAGTTGTTTGAACCTTTGAAACCTTCCAAAAACACCTCAAACTCAGAATCATCATCTCACCTCCATATATGCATATAAAGAACCTTATCATGCCAAAATCCACACAAGCTCATTTCTGTCCAAACTAATGCTTCTAACACATCCTATATACCATATGTGAGCTATCCCAATCATCATCCCTGACCTGTAACTCCAAAATCACTAAGCTTGATCCTCACTTGAACCATACTGCAGATCGAGTACCATGGATTGATCAAGGGGTTTTCAAATTGTTCCAGACATCCAAACATGTTCCATAAGGTCCACTGAAGGTGTTCAGATCAAGAAACAACATCTGGAATCCCTCATTTGCAGAATTCGATTTCCAGTTTTGCCATTTTTAAGGTAAGCTCTCTTGAACTTCAAACTCATACATACATGCATCATAAACTAAATATTGATATACCATCTTGTTTCTGCACCTATGAGGATCATTAACCCTCAATCAATTGCATCATAACTTGCACCTACACGATTTCAGATTGAATCATAGAATTAGGGTTCTTCACGATTTCCAGAAAATTAATGATCTTAGAGTGAAAATAAATGAAATTAAATGCTATCATCATGTTCCTCGTCCAAAACCGAGCAAGATAGACCCTTCACTTGATCAATTTGGTTCGGTTTCAAGAATTTTCAAAATCAAATGGGGATGGTGTTCTTGGCGCCATTTTCTGTTCATAAATTTCAAATATCAGTTTTCAAATATAATTAAATGAAGTTGTTATAATAACAAGCTGCGCGCGCAGCTGGGTTGGCAAGTGTTTTGGCTGGTAAACACAAGGGCGTGGGTTCAACACCTCTAGGGACCAAAACAATTTTTTTTACAACTATTTTTCTTTCATTTTTTTAACAAACTTCAATTAATTATTTAACTAACCAAATCAATTCATTTTTCGTTCATTTTTCACACACCTCTCATTTAATATATATATTTTAAGAATATCAAAAAAAATCATCAAAAAATATTTATTTGATACATTTTTAATTAGTTTTAAAATGACTTGTTTTTAAGTAATTTTAATACTTTTAAGTACTATTTTTCATTTGATTTTCAAACTTAGTAACTTGTAAATATTTTTTGAAGCAAACCCTAATCATCTAAGTGTTAATTGAGGATGATCTTTTGATTAAATTGACTTCTTTCAAAATTCAAATTGTTTTAAAACGAGCGATCGCGATTCTTTTCAAAAACAATAAACCATTTCTTTTTGAAACTATTGATTAAATCTTTTTAATTGATCAATTGATTTTCAAAACGATGTGGGGCCTCTCGAATATTAGAGAGTGTAAGTCCCATTTCTTTTCTTTTTGTACAGTTTTCAAAACAATAAAACTTCAAAACAAAAATCTTTTCAAAACAATTTTCAAATCATTCAAATCATTTTCAAAACCATCCACCCTGTTTTATGAAAATAAAACAGGGGCCTCTCGATTATTAGAGAGTATAAGACCCACTCCTTTTTCCTTTTATACAGTTTTTTTCTTTAAACAATAAACTTCTTTCAAAACAAACTTTCAAACAGTTTTTCAAACAACGCGTTTGTAAATAAAACAATCAACCATGTTTTTGTAAATATACCATGGGCCTCCATGTAGGTATAAGTCCCGAGCCCCTTTTGTACATACCCATTCCAGTACATGAAATTAGGTATTTCATTGTACGCATTTTTGTACATACACTTTTTGTACATACACTCTTTTGTACATACACTTTTTTGTACATACCTCGATCAGTTCGACTTTTTTTAACTTTGAATAACAAACCAAAAATGAAGGTTTCTTTAAATCTTCCCAAAAATACCATGGGCCTCCATGTAGGTATAAGTCCCAAGCCCTTTGTAAATACCTGTTTACATAGCCTTGAATAAACTCAAGTGGACTTCTCCCCGAGTGTGAGTCCCGAGCCCCCGTGTATACAAATGGATCATGCTTACAGGTATATTTCCTTCATAAACTCCATTATATACACACACTCTGTCATATATATAATTGTTCATACCTGTTCATGTTTGTTCATACTTGTTCATGTTTGTTCATATGTGTGATATATATGCCTGTTCAACTTAGTACAACACTAGGTTCCCTATAGCCTCCTATTGGGCTTCGTGCAAAGAATCTCCCTAGTTTAGGTTAGGACATAGAGTATGGTTTCCCGGTGAAATCGCTCTAAGAGCTCAAACCAACTATACCATGCCTCCCCTTGGGCTTTGTACAAACGAGTGACCCTCCCATAGCCTCCTCTTGGGCTTACAATGCAAGGACCCTGGATTGTCCCTCCCATAGCCTCCTCTTGGGCTTACAATGCAAGGACCCTCGGATAGCCTCCTCTTGGGCTTCGCACAAGGACCCACGGGCTTCTTATAAGCATCCCCAATATCCAAATCAAACACCCTAGGAGATTAGACATTTATCATCTCTATGCTAGGAGTATCTCTTCTATATCATCACAAACAATTAATCAATCAAACTTCTTTTTGCCACAAGGCTGGCTAATCAATCAAACTGTTTTACCACCGTACTGGATGATTAATCAAAGTTTTTGTCACAAGGCTGACTTCATTGAAACTTTTGCCACGAGGCTGGCTGATTAATCAAAACTTTTTGTCACAAGGCTGACTTCATTGAAAGTTTTTGCCACAAGGCTGGTTAAACAAACAAAAATCAAACAGATGTATGTGATGATATAGATTAGATACATCTAGCATTTAGACGACATTTGTCTATTTTCCTTTGCTTCCACTAGCATAAGTGGGAACTACGATTGCTCTGACTTTCTCAACATCCCTTTGAGAATACGTAGGCACAAGGTCGATCCTTGGCGAGCAAAACAAAACAAAAAAAACCATTCAAACCTTAGCACCCGTAGACCCGAGCTACAGATGCTCTGATTCCCTCTAAGGGATATGTATGCAGAGGATCGTGATGATCTTTGCGAGCATAATCAAACAAACACCTTAGGTCCCACCTATCTCACAACAGAACCTTCACCGTAGCATAGAATAAAAAACAATAAAGAACCCTGTAGAGTACTACAGATACGTTGGGTGCTAATACCTTCCCTTCGTATAACCAACCCTCTTACCCAAGATCTCCCCCCACTTTTAGGTTATTGCAGCTTTTTTCCTTTTCCTCCTTTGGAAATAATAAAAAGTTTGGTCGAAACAAAGAAAAATCATTTTTTATGAGTACTCGAGCCCAAAGAAGGCATCAGGTGTCTCATCCCACAAAAAAGAGGAATAAAACGGTTTTTCGCCCGCGACAGAAAAATGGCGACTTCACTGGGGACCATCTTTTTATTGTTTCCAAAGGAAGGGTTAATTCTAATTATTGTTTTTATTACATGTGTGATTCTTTGGTTCTGTTACTTGTGTGGTTCTGTTACAAGTGATACATTATGGACAAATCCTAACCCGGATTAAGTACACATAAGAAATTAGGTGGAGGGTATAGTCATGTGCAGGCGCACTTGAGAATCCTTCCGCTCAGTGGAGGTTCCTTGTTGGTAATATATGTTTAGCATGCTTTCGTAGCGAAGACATTATTGCCGCATTGAACTGTAGAAGCTGAGAGACCGTAGAACCCCAACCCATCCTGGCCTTATTAGGACGTGGTGCAGAAACGATCCAGGTGAAGACTTGGATAGTTGTCATGCGGAGAACCACACTCAGACGAGTTTTTCTTGAGAATATTTCTGGCTCATCAGTTTAGTTGTGAAAGCCGGTAATATCCGAAAGAAAAATGTAGACTCTGACGTATCAGTAGAACATGTTGTACAGGTGATTAACTAGATCTATCCCTATTTGGTTCTCTGACCTCATGCTCGTGACGCTGGACCTTTGAACCTGTGTGTACTATGTTTGAATTACCACGTTTGTGTACCATGTTTGCGTTACCATTATCATGTCTGTTTTACCATGTTTGAATATGTGGCATTCATGCATCCACGCATTCATACATTCAAAAAAAAAAAAAAACCATCTTTTTTCCATAAAAACATGATTTTTCCAAAGATTTAGAGAAATTTTCTTTGCAAACATTTTAGGATTTAGTCATGGAAGAAGTAAAAAGGCATACCAAGAAATACGGTTTCAAAGCGCCTGATGTGGGAAAACTGATAGAGTTAGCATCTTCTGTACAAAATCCTTCCAATTTTAGGAAAAGTTATGGAAAACTTTTTCCTATCTTGAACACTCATGTTGATGAAGGACTTCTCAAAACTTTGGTTCAGTTCTATGATCCCGTCTACCGTTGTTTCACCTTTCCAGACTACCAGTTGGTACCGACCTTGGAAGAATATGCCAATCTTTTGGGTATTCCTGTGTCTGATAAAATACCTTTCAATGGTTTGGAAGCCATTCCTAAGTCACATGTCATTGCAACAAGTATCCACTTGAAGAAATCTGAAGTAGAGAGTAATTGGACTACCAAAGGAAACCTTCCGGGTTTAACTTCACACTTCCTGGTAAAGAAAGCCTTTGATTTCATTGAAACTGGTAGCATGATAGCTTTTGAAGCTGTACTAGCCTTGCTCATCTATGGGTTGGTTCTGTTTCCCAATGTCGACAACTTTGTTGATATCAATGCCATAAAGATTTTTCTGATTGGAAATCCTGTTCCGACTTTACTTGGTGACATGTATTTCTCTGTCCATCATAGGAATCGCCAAGGCGGTGGAATCATTGTATGTTGTGCACCTTTGTTGTTCAAATGGATTGTTTCACACTTACCTGAGTCTCCTATTTTCACAAAAAACCGAGAAGGTTTGCGTTGGCCTCGAAGACTTATGTCTCTTACTAATAATGATATCCATTGGTATACCTTGGCTCACTGTGGTACAGAAACCATTGAAAGTTGTGGAGAATTCGCCAACGTACCCCTCATTGGTACACAAGGAGGAATTAACTACAATCCGATCTTAGCCCGACGACAACTCGGGTATGCAAATTCAGTTAAACCTGTTGGTCTCGCAGTAGAAAGCTACTTCTATCAAGAAAGAGAAGATCCTCAAAGGTTGAAGACAAGAATGATGAGAGCTTGGTACGACATCCGATGGAAAGAAAAAGGTGAGGAAAGGAATTGCATTGCTACGGACGCCTACACCTGCTGGGTAAAGAAAAGAGCAAAGGAGTTTCAAATGCCTTATGATCATGAAAAACCCATGTCTCTTGTGGTATCTCAACTACCCAATATTCCCATTCCCACTATGAAGGAATACCAAGACACTTTAGCCAAGATGAGGTTAGAGAAAAATGCTTGGGAGCACAAGTTTCGTAGGACCGATATGGAAAACAGAAGGTTGAAGAAACAAGTGAAAGATCACGAAGAAACTCTCTACTGTCAAGATGGATGGCTCATGAGTAAAGATGAGAAGATTCGTCAGAAAGACGCTGCAATCAAGAGGTACATCAAAGAAAGCAAGAAAAAACCTGAAGGTTCAACAAGCAACGCTCCAACTCCTGACGATTGGAAGAATATTGTTGACAAGCTAAAGACCGAAAAGGCCGAATTGAAAGCTTACTATGGGAAAGAAATCATGAAGCTCAAGTTGCACAATGCATTTGGTTCTTCGTCTGATGAAGATGCTTAGGATTTGTTTAGCTTTTTTATTTATCATTTGCTTTTGTAAGGAGCTACGCTCCAATGTTGTAACATTTCCCATTATTGCAATAAAAAATGATGAATAAAAGATTTGTTTGTGTTCAAATGTTTGCAAGAAAATAATCTTTAAAATATTTGGAAAAATCATAAATTTCTTTTTACATACATCATTCTGCATATCGAGTCTGTTGTATAGGGTCTCATCTTTTGGATCTTTCTCCAATAGATCGTCAAGCTGTCGCGTCTCAAAGTTTCTCGACCACGCTCGCAATCAGATCACAGATACAATACTCGTTCAAGCAGAAGAAGAGTAATGGAACACTCTGAACAAGAGAATATTGAGCTTCGTGGTACAGTGACCACTCTTCAGGAAAAATTGGAAAGTCTCACTACTCTAGTTGACTCCTTAATGGCCGCACAGAATCAGCCGCCGCCACCCAACAGTCAAGCAACAGTAACATCTGAAGTCACTACTCCAGTTTCTACGGTTACATTCGGCATTCCATCTTTCTCCATGCCAGAAGGTTGGGGCACGCCTTTTAGCTTTGGTACAGGTTTCCGCCATAATGTTTCTGGGGTTCAAACATCCACAACTGAAGCGCCTGCTGCTCAGAGTTCACAGTTCACTCCAAATCAGGGGATAACTTTTTCTCAAATCACTATGGCACTTTCTCAACCCACTATGACAGTTCCGACCCCTACGGTTCACACTGTTCCTTATGATGGCAATGAGATTTATCATGATCAAGGTGATAGCACAAATCAGCGTAATCTTGTGGGAGATCTCCAAGAACAGTTTAACAAGATGCAGTTGGAAGTTAAAGCTATCCGTGGAAAAGATTTGTTTGGAAAGAATGCCCAGGAGCTATGTTTGGTTCCCAGTGTACAAATACCAGCTAAATTCAAGGTCCCAGACTTTGAGAAGTACAAAGGTAGTTCTTGTCCGCAAAGTCATCTCGTGATGTATGCCAGAAAGATGTCTACTTATGCAGACAATCATCAGTTGCTTATCCATTACTTTCAAGACAGTTTGACTGGTGCCGCACTGAAGTGGTACACAGGTTTGGATAGCACCAATATTCGGACTTTCAATGACCTAGGCGAGGCCTTTGTCCGACAATACAAGTATAACTCGGATATGGCTCCAGACCGAGATCAGCTTCGATCCATGGCTCAGAAAGACCATGAAGCTTTCAAAGAATATGCCCAACGATGGAGAGAAACCGCTGCTCAGATTAATCCACCGTTAAAAGAGAAAGAGATGACAAAGATCTTCTTGAATACTCTCAGTCCGTTTTATTATGAACGCATGATTGCTAGTGCTCCAAGTGATTTCACCGAAATGGTAAACATGGGGATGCGTCTAGAAGAAGGAGTCCGAACCGGACGTCTGACTAAAGAAGGTGGATCTTCAAGTGGAACCAAAAAGTTTGGAAGTGGTTTCCCAAAGAAGAAAGAACAAAGTGTTGACATGGTATCCCAGGGAAAGCCAAGAGGAAACGTCAATCGTCGACAACAGATTGCTGCCATTGCGCCAGTCGTTAATACAGCACCGAATCCGGGGTTTACTCCGCAGTTTCAACAACAACAGCCTCGACAACAGGCTCAACAACTTAACAACAATCAGAATCGTGTGCAAAGAGCTCCACAGTTTGATCCGATTCCAATGACCTACACAGAATTTTACCCTGCTTTGGTTGAAAGAGGTCTTGTTCAAACTAAAGCACCACCACCAGTACCTGAGAAACTCCCATGGTGGTACAAAGCTGAGGTCTCATGCCCTTATCATCAAGGGGCACCTGGCCATGATCTTGAGCATTGCATAGCTTTGAAATATGAAGTCCAGAGGTTGGTTAGGTCTAATCTCCTCTCTTTCAGAAATTTGAATCCTAATGTGCAAGCAAATCCGCTGCCCAATCATGGAGGGCATGTTGTAAACATGGTATATGGATGTCCTGGCCAATACCGAGTCTATAATATCAACTTCTCAAGAGCAAATTTGGTACAAATGCACGCTACTCTTTGTCGAGGGCCGAATTTTCGCCAGCATCAATACGGTTCCTGTAGAATATGTTGTGTGGATCCTCACGGGTGTTCGATTGTGAGAAGAGATCTCCAAGTTTTGCTAGATAATGGTACTATTGAGATCTACAGAAATAGGGATGAAAATGAAGTTAACATGATAGGATGTTATCCGCATGAGCTTTTAGTCTCAGATATCAACTCGGAAATGCCTACAGTTAACGTCATCGTTCCTCATTTCAACATGCCTGAGCGCATGGAAGTTACTTACAACAAGCCGAAGGTTCCTGTTGCTCCTTTGATCATTTGTCTACCTGGATCTGTTCCTTATGACTCTGATAAGGCAGTTCCATACAATTACAATGCTACAATGATAAAGAATGGACAAGAAGTTCCTTTACCAACTCTCTCATCTGTCGAAAACATCGCTGATGTGAGTCGAGTAACAAGAAGTGGACGTGTGTATACTCCACTACTTTCAAAGCAGCCTAGTACTCCTGTAACTGGGCAAAATCCTGTTAATACACCAGTAGGGAATCCTATGGAAACTCCTGTCAGTAATACAAACACTGATGTTGGTCAATCCAGTGGAACCAATGTCAATCCTGACTTTGATGAAATTTTGAAGCTCATCAAAAGAAGTGAATATAAGATTGTGGATCAGCTTATGCAGACTCCTTCAAAAATCTCAATACTTTCATTGCTGTTGAATTCAGAAGCCCACAGGGAAGCCCTGATGAAAGTCTTAGATCAAGCTTTTGTAGACCATGATGTGACTGTTGATCACTTTGATGGGATAATAGCCAACATAACAGCTTGCAACAATTTAAGCTTCTGTGATGAAGAACTCCCCGAGGAGGGTAGAAATCACAATCTTGCTTTGCACATTTCTATGAACTGTCAGTCAGACTCTTTGTCCAATGTGTTGGTAGACACCGGATCTTCCTTGAATGTTATGCCAAAGACGACTCTTGCTCGCTTGTCTTACCAAGGAATGCCTATGAAATTCAGTGGTGTAGTAGTCAAAGCATTTGATGGATCGCGAAAATCTGTTATTGGTGAAGTCAACCTTCCCATGACAATTGGTCCACATACATTTCAAATCACCTTCCAAGTCATGGACATTCAAGCTGCTTATAGCTGTCTGTTAGGACGACCATGGATCCATGAAGCAGGGGCAGTAACTTCTACGCTCCATCAAAAGTTAAAGTTTGTAACAAATGGAAAATTGGTAACAATAAGTGGAGAACAAGCCTTGATGGTGAGCCATTTATCCAATTTCTCCTTCATTGGTGCTGATGATGTGGAAGGAACTCATATCCAAGGTCTCTCTTTAGAAGACGAATCTTCCAAGAAGAAAACATCGATCTCTTCTTACAAAGAGGCAGTGAAAGTAGTGAAAGATGGAACTACCACTGGCTGGGGGCAAGTTGTGATCCCGACCAAGAATGAAACTAGAGCAGGTCTCGGATGTTCACCAACATTCTCAAACTGCACCAAGAAGGATGAAACCCTTCGTCCGATCAAGGAAACATTCATTAGTGGAGGATTCCTTAACCCAATTCCTCAAGAGGTTAATGTCCTTATCGAAGAATGCATCGAAGAAGGTCTCTCCGATGATGAAGAAGAATGGAAATGTTATCTCAATGACTCGGGATACATATCTCAGGAAGAACCATACCCTCCATCACAGAAATCCAAAGGCAAAGAAACTGAGCCTGTTCCTGCAGAGATCTGGGACACCTTGGGACAACCCAGTGGAAAATTTGATTATATGGTGAAATACACTGCACCTGAAAGTTACAAGATTGCGATTGAGGATATCCAACCAACTGGATGGGGAGATTCCTTTGAATATAACAGTCAACCAGAAGAGGCTTATCAGCCTTGTCAATTTTCTCAGCAGCCTGAAATTACTGGAGATTTCAGCTTCAATGCATCTGCCAAGGTTCATAATCCTGAAGATGGTTACCATCACATAAATGCCATTTTTGAAGATGAAGGGGAAGATGGTCCCGCAACTGACTCGGAAAGTGTCGCTGACAATGAGTCTCTTCATCCTGAAGACTGGGAAGAACATCCTGAAAATTCTGAAGATTGTGACTCGTCTTATGCTCTTCAAGAAGTAGAAGAAGACCGTTTCAACTCTACAAAGAACAAGGTTGACAAACCAGGACCTTCAAATCCTGCTCGACCAGCGGTCAATGTCAATACTGAAGATAATTCTGGGGAGAACTTTCCTGAATACATAATACACAGAGGAGTTCGTTGCTACTGGAAGGCTGTCGACGTTCCGAATGTTGTTCGCCGCTCAAAGTAATCACCTCGCTGTTATTTTGACCTCCTGCCTTGCCCAAAGCAGAGAGATGTTTTATAGGGCTTTTCTTTTAAATGTTCCGCCCAAATAACTTTGTGTATAGGGCTTTGTTTTAAAAGTTTCCCTCTTTGTCCTGCCCAAGGCAAATGAGTTTGTGTTTAGGGCTTTGTTTCAAAAATGAATCATAAATAAAGTGTCATTTTGAATTCCCTACATTATATGTTTTATTTTTGCTTTTTTCTGGAAATGGTAATCCTAAAAAACCAAAATAAAATAAAAAAAAAACTTTTTCAAAAAAAATCTGCATACACTCCTGCATTCATAAATTTTCTGAAATAAATATAAATCACATGTGCAGATTTACTATTGATAAACCCATTGAATGCAATAACCCTATGCCCTCTCCCAACTTTGAGTTTCCTGTGTTCGAAGCCGAAGAAGAGGAAGAAGAGGAGATCCCGGACGAGATCTCTCGATTACTTAAGCACGAGGAAAGAGCCATTCTGCCTCACAAAGAGCCTTTAGAAAAAATCAACTTGGGTTCTGAAGAAGACAAAAAAGAAGTGACCATTGGATCGCTGCTTGATGCTGATATCAAGAGTAAGTTGACAGACCTTCTCAAAGAATATGTTGACGTGTTTGCCTGGTCCTACCAAGACATGCCTGGGTTGGATACCAATATTGTTCAGCATTACTTGCCATTGAAGCCAGAATGTCCGCCAGTTAAGCAGAAATTGCGAAGGACTCACCCTGATATGGCAAACAAGATCAAAGTGGAAGTTCAAAAGCAACTCGACGCAGGTTTTCTTGTCACCTCTGAGTATCCTCAATGGTTGGCTAACATAGTGCCAGTTCCGAAAAAAGATGGCAAAGTCCGAATGTGTGTTGATTACCGTGACTTGAACAAAGCCAGTCCAAAAGATGACTTTCCATTACCACATATCGACATGCTGGTCGATAACACCGCTAAGTTCAACGTCTTTTCCTTCATGGACGGGTTCTCCGGTTATAATCAGATCAAGATGGCTCCTGAAGACATGGAGAAGACATCTTTCATCACCCCATGGGGGACATTTTGCTACAAAGTGATGCCGTTTGGATTGAAGAATGCAGGCGCAACTTACCAAAGGGCGATGACTACTCTCTTTCATGACATGATGCATAAAGAAATTGAAGTTTATGTGGACGACATGATAGCTAAGTCCAGCACAGAAGAAGAACATATTGAATACCTTTTGAAGTTGTTTCAACGACTAAGGAAATATCAGCTTCGCTTGAATCCTAACAAATGTACTTTTGGGGTTAGATCTGGAAAACTCTTGGGTTTCATTGTCAGCCAAAGAGGTATTGAAGTGGATCCCGACAAAGTCAGAGCTATTCAAGAGATGCCTGCACCAAAAACTGAAAAGCAAGTAAGAGGATTTCTCGGACGATTGAACTATATCTCCAGATTTATCTCTCAAATGACTGCTACTTGTGGGCCAATTTTCAAGCTTCTCCGCAAAGATCAAGGGGTTGTATGGACTGAAGATTGCCAGAAAGCGTTCGACAGTATCAAAGAGTACCTGTTAGAACCACCAATATTGATTCCTCCAGTTGAAGGAAGACCATTAATCATGTACCTTACTGTGTTGGAAGAATCCATGGGTTGTATGCTTGGACAACAAGATGAAACCGGTAAGAAGGAGCATGCCATCTATTACCTGAGTAAGAAATTCACAGACTGTGAGTCTCGTTACTCCATGCTCGAAAAAACATGTTGTGCTTTGGCTTGGGCTTCAAAACGTCTCCGCCAATACATGATCAACAATACTACTTGGTTAATCTCCAAAATGGATCCGATCAAGTATGTCTTTGAAAAGCCTGCCTTAACAGGAAGGATTGCCCGATGGCAAATGCTGTTATCCGAATATGACATTGAATACCGTGCTCAAAAAGCGGTCAAAGGAAGCATTCTCGCCGATCACTTGGCGCATCAACCAATCAATGAATATCAATCTCTCAAGTTTGACTTTCCTGATGAAGATGTCTTGTACTTGAAGATGAAAGATTGTGACGAACCGTTACCTGAAGAAGGTCCTGAGCCTGGATCAAGATGGGGCCTAATTTTTGATGGAGCAGTAAACGCATTTGGCAATGGAATTGGGGCAATCATCATCACTCCCAAGGGTACTCATATCCCATTCTCCGCCAGACTGCTATTTGATTGTACCAACAACATCGCAGAATACGAAGCTTGTATCATGGGTCTCGAAGAAGCCATTGACTTAAGGATCAAGATCCTAGACATATATGGAGATTCAGCCCTCGTGATCAACCAAATCAAAGACAAGTGGGAAACTTACCACCCTGGCTTGATTCCTTACAGAGATTATGCAAGACGTCTGTTGACTTTCTTCAACAAGGTTGAATTGCATCATATACCTCGAGATCAGAATCGAATGGCAGACGCCTTGGCTACTCTATCTTCTATGTTCAAAGTCAATCACTGGAATGATATGCCTACAGTCAGAATCACGCGCCTTGAAAGGCCCGCCTATGTGTTTGCAACCGAAGCAGTCATCGATGATAAACCGTGGTTTCACGACATCAAACGCTTCCTTCAAACTCAAGAGTACCCACTTGGGGCATCAAACAAAGATAAGAAAACTCTAAGGAGACTTTCTGGCAGTTTCTTCCTGAATGGAGATGTGCTATACAAAAGAAACTTCGACATGGTTTTGCTCAGATGCGTGGACAGACACGAGGCAGACATGTTAATGCATGAAGTGCATGAAGGGTCCTTTGGAACTCATTCAAATGGGCATGCAATGTCCAAGAAAATGTTAAGAGCAGGATACTATTGGTTGACAATGGAATCTGACTGTTACAAACACGTGAAGAGATGTCACAAGTGCCAGATCTACGCAGATAAGATCCATGTGCCACCGACTCTACTCAACGTTCTCTCATCTCCGTGGCCTTTCTCCATGTGGGGTATCGACATGATTGGAATGATCGAACCAAAAGCTTCAAACGGTCATCGTTTCATCTTAGTGGCAATTGATTACTTCACCAAATGGGTCGAAGCAGCATCTTATGCCAATGTTACAAGACAAGTGGTTGTGAGGTTTATCAAGAATAACATCATTTGCCGATATGGTATTCCCAGCAAGATCATTACTGATAATGGTTCAAACTTGAACAACAAGATGATGAAAGAACTGTGTGAGGAATTCAAGATTGAGCATCATAACTCTTCTCCTTACAGACCGAAAATGAACGGCGCCGTGGAAGCCGCCAACAAGAACATTAAGAAGATTGTCCAGAAAATGGTCGTCACTTACAAAGACTGGCATGAAATGCTGCCATTTGCTTTACATGGGTACCGTACTTCAGTGCGTACTTCGACAGGGGCAACTCCCTTTTCTCTAGTATACGGCATGGAAGCTGTGCTCCCCGTAGAAGTTGAAATCCCATCAATGAGAGTCCTCATGGAGACTAAGTTGTCAGAGGCTGAATGGTGTCAAAGCAGATACGATCAGTTGAACTTAATCGAAGAAAAACATATGACTGCTCTATGCCATGGACAGTTATACCAAGCAAGAATGAAACAAGCCTTCAACAAAAAGGTTCGACCTCGTGAATTTCAAGAAGGCGACCTCGTGCTTAAAAAGATCTTGTCTTTTCAACCAGATTCTAGGGGCAAATGGTCTCCTAATTACGAAGGCCCGTATGTTGTCAAAAGAACATTTTCTGGCGGCGCCATGACTCTTGCAACCATGGATGGTGATGAACTCCCACATCCTGTAAATGCTGATGCAGTCAAGAAATACTTTGTCTAAAAATTACAAAAGAACAGCTCGGTAAGTCGAAAACCCGCAAAGGGCGACTTAGGCAAAAATGAGCGTCTCGGTGGACTGAAAACCTGAAAGGGCGGTCCAGGCAAAAATTAGAGACAATAAACAGAAAAATTCATCCTGGTAGATTGAAAACCTGAAAGGGCAATCTAGGCAAAAATTAGGGATTTATGACAAAGTAACTGCATCAGTCCGTACTTCGTCACCTGAAGAGTCTGTACTTCATCAAAGGATCTTCAAACAAATCATTGCCAATCTGAAGCGACAAGCACAGTTGGAACTCAAAGTTGTTGGGGGAAATAGTGGTTATTGCTTTCAATGTAGCCTTTTCCGCATAATTACCATTTCCAACTTTTGTAAATACTCCATGGAATCACGCCTTTAGCTGATTACCATCCTATTAAATAAATTTGAGCCTTGTGCCCACTTGTTTGCAATCTCTAATTTCTTTTAGCTTGCAAAATGACGCTTTAATTGTGTTATTCACTTTTGAAAAGAAAAAAGAAAAAAAGTTTTAAATGAATTTACTTTTCTTTTTCAAAATAAAAGCGAAATTTTCCTTTGAGTGATGAACAACCGAAGGAACATCAACAGCTATCTCCATAGGACGAATCAAGGATTATGATAGGAAAAGCTCTTCTATCCCCAGTGAAGAAGGTCTTCTATCCCCAGTGTCAAAGATTTCCCATCTCCAGCGACGAAGATTTTCCATCACCGACAAAGAGGTTCTTCCATCTCAATGAGAAAAGATGCTCATCTTCCCCAGAGAAGTTTAAAACATGCAACACCATTCATCACCTGTGTTATCTACACCGTGTTGAAGAACATTTGCCAAGTATCTGGTTGTATTGCGACGTCGGTCCTTCTCCAGTATATACTCCTCTGTCTGTCAGTATTGTCAGTATGCATGCTACATTCTTGACATTCATCATTCATACATATTTGCATCATTTATGCATTCTTGCATTTTTCAATATTCACTTGTTCAGGATATATCTATCCCAAAAAAGAAAAGAAAAAAAAAGAAAAAGGAAAAAAAAGAAGAAAAAAAGGGAAAAAAGAAACAGATATGGGCGTGTCATCTCTCCAAGTAGGTTGTCACCCATAAGCAGAAAGAACATCTTCTTTCTCTAGTTCCCCACTGAGATCATTCCTCGTGGAAGAAGGTTGCTTTAGTTTCTCCTCTCAAAACGAAGGAGAAAATACCCATTCGAGTTCATTCCTCATTGGGTACAAAGTCTTGTTTGATTGTTTCTTTCCAATTCATTCTTGGTTAGAACTTTGTCTTTACCAAAAATTCAAATTCCGATTCCTCAAACAGAGTCGTGAAAAAATAGACAATAAGCAATAGCCTCGTCATCAGAGCAGCTTATGTCTCTTCCAAAAGTTTTTTCCTCTCAAGGAAATCAATCATGAAGACCATTTGACGACCAAGGCTTTATTACTGTTCACAAGGCTGAATAACCAGTAATTTCCCTAGCAAATTCTCCAGGATCATTTTGTCACTTGGCTGATAATTGATCATGTCTTCAAAACCACTATCACAAGGCTGGTAGTCGGTACCCTTTTGTTTTGGTTATATTATTAAACATGTCTATCACCATGCTGATAGTCGGTAATATTAACCAAACTTTTGAAGCTCTTTTTACCTTGTCAAGTCTATCACCATGCTGGTAGTCGGTAACACAGTTTCATACCTTTCACCTTCGCATTATTAAACAAGTCTATCCCCATGCTGATAGTCGATAATGTCGATAGGTAAGCTTTTCTTACAAAGCTATCATTCCCCGGTGAAGCATACACTTGCTTTCCCGAAAAGAAAAAACGGATTCTCTTCCTAAAACGGATTGAGACATCCCTCCCAATCTCTTTTCCCCAGCGGAGTCAGTTCTTGATATTCCCTCGGTAAAGATATCCTTGCATCATTCGCAATTTTGGTATCTTAGGTCCAAAATTCGCGTCTTCTGATATTTAAGTCTCTTCCACCCTATCAAAACGAAGATTTTCAATCTTCATGTCTCAGGTTGAAGAAACTTAAATAGGGGCATCTGTCATACCCCAATTTTTGACCTAAGATACCACCTCATATCATTGCATATGCATCATTTGCATCTCTAACAAATTGCATAGCTTGTGTTTGCTACTTGTGACTCAGCAGGATTTAATCAGGAAATCACTCATCAGTACAAGTAACGATCATTTAGGGTTTTGTTCTCCCTTCATCTCAAATGAACCATCTTCATCAACAATCAACATTTGGTCCTCAGAGATTCATTTCAACAAGTTCAAAGGCTCTGAACCAACCAGATTAGGGTTTTGACTGAAGTTAGCATACTCCTGACTTTTGCTCAGGGGGTTTGACCTAATGACTTGGGACATGATATCAAGACCTCAAGTGCATCATTTTGACCTAATCCATTGGCTCATAACATCTTCTGCACAAAGATTGATCAGACAAATCCTCAGATCAGGGTTTTGAAATATCAGGGACTGAAATCAGGGATCACATTTGGGAAACCCTAAAAATCCCCAGGAAGTCAATCAAAGGTTTCAATCATTTTCAAATAATCCCTATGACAATATACAATGGAAATTACATCTCAATTCAAGATCCACAGTCATCAATTTCATCAGGTCGATAATTAGGGTTTTTGACCTAATTCACTGAACCACTGACTTTTTAATCAGGACATGGTGCCACAACTCAAACCATGGCTCAATATCCTCTAATGCTTCAACATGATTCATTCATACCATTCATTTGGTGAGGGTAGCCTGTTTCATTTGAAATCTCCAGAAACGCGATTCGACTGAAAAAGTCAACAGTACAAGATCACCATTGACTTTTGGGGAATTTTGGTCAACCATGACTTTTGAAGTTTTGAATCATCAATATGTGATATATGAAGTCATTTGATCAAGAAAAATCAAGAAAATCAATCAAGAATCAAAAAGTCAAAAGTTTGACTTTTCATACTTAGAAAAATTTCTAAGTGTTTTTCATGGTTTTTTCCAAACTTTGAAAGGGAATTTCTCAAAATTTCACCTACAAACTGAAAAAAACTTCCAACATGAAAGTTGTAGATTTTGATCCAATAAACAACTTTGACACATATAATTTTTTTCCATAAGATCAACCATTTAAGAGATATGGAGCTTCAAAGTTGGTACTTTTTGAAAGCTTCACTTAAAACTTCATTTTTCTCAAAGTTCATGGATCTTTTTCACCCATTTCCTTAAAGAGTTTGAAGAAACTTTCAACTAGGGTTTTGAAGTATGTAATATGAGCTTTCCAAAATGTCAAAGAGCATGAAAAAATATGGAGTGTAGCCATGGTTTTGAATTTTGACATTAGTGAACTTTTCACTTGAAATTTCAAGTCATTTTGCCAAAGTTATGAACCATTTTGCCAAATGATCCAAGTAATGATGCATAGATGCAATAATTAGTAGATATTTGCTGATTTGAGATCAGAATGGAAGAGGATAAGAAGCTTGAGAAATAACCATGGTTAAGTCACTTTTAACCATTTGCATTTAATGTGAAAGATTCCATTTTATCTCTTAAGCCAAATCATCACTTCTTTGATCAACTTGCAAAGCTCTTCATTCAGAATCCTTGGCCTATAAATAGAGGTTCAAATCACTCTTCAAATCACACCAAAACCTCATAAACATAGGTTTTCTCTTCCTTTCTTAGAATGCAAGTTTCATGGTTTTCAAAAGAGGTAAAATTCTCAACCTCTAAACCTTTGAAGTTCTAAGCAAAGTGATGCTTCTAACACTTCCCAAATACCATATGGAAGTTGTTTGAACCTTTGAAACCTTCCAAAAACACCTCAAACTCAGAATCATCATCTCACCTCCATATATGCATATAAAGAACCTTATCATGCCAAAATCCACACAAGCTCATTTCTGTCCAAACTAATGCTTCTAACACATCCTATATACCATATGTGAGCTATCCCAATCATCATCCCTGACCTGTAACTCCAAAATCACTAAGCTTGATCCTCACTTGAACCATACTGCAGATCGAGTACCATGGATTGATCAAGGGGTTTTCAAATTGTTCCAGACATCCAAACATGTTCCATAAGGTCCACTGAAGGTGTTCAGATCAAGAAACAACATCTGGAATCCCTCATTTGCAGAATTCGATTTCCAGTTTTGCCATTTTTAAGGTAAGCTCTCTTGAACTTCAAACTCATACATACATGCATCATAAACTAAATATTGATATACCATCTTGTTTCTGCACCTATGAGGATCATTAACCCTCAATCAATTGCATCATAACTTGCACCTACACGATTTCAGATTGAATCATAGAATTAGGGTTCTTCACGATTTCCATAAAATTAATGATCTTAGAGTGAAAATAAATGAAATTAAATGCTATCATCATGTTCCTCGTCCAAAACCGAGCAAGATAGACCCTTCACTTGATCAATTTGGTTCGGTTTCAAGAATTTTCAAAATCAAATGGGGATGGTGTTCTTGGCGCCATTTTCTGTTCATAAATTTCAAATATCAGTTTTCAAATATAATTAAATGAAGTTGTTATAATAACAAGCTGCGCGCGCAGCTGGGTTGGCAAGTGTTTTGGCTGGTAAACACAAGGGCGTGGGTTCAACACCTCTAGGGACCAAAACAATTTTTTTTACAACTATTTTTCTTTCATTTTTTTAACAAACTTCAATTAATTATTTAACTAACCAAATCAATTCATTTTTCGTTCATTTTTCACACACCTCTCATTTAATATATATATTTTAAGAATATCAAAAAAAATCATCAAAAAATATTTATTTGATACATTTTTAATTAGTTTTAAAATGACTTGTTTTTAAGTAATTTTAATACTTTTAAGTACTATTTTTCATTTGATTTTCAAACTTAGTAACTTGTAAATATTTTTTGAAGCAAACCCTAATCATCTAAGTGTTAATTGAGGATGATCTTTTGATTAAATTGACTTCTTTCAAAATTCAAATTGTTTTAAAACGAGCGATCGCGATTCTTTTCAAAAACAATAAACCATTTCTTTTTGAAACTATTGATTAAATCTTTTTAATTGATCAATTGATTTTCAAAACGATGTGGGGCCTCTCGAATATTAGAGAGTGTAAGTCCCATTTCTTTTCTTTTTGTACAGTTTTCAAAACAATAAAACTTCAAAACAAAAATCTTTTCAAAACAATTTTCAAATCATTCAAATCATTTTCAAAACCATCCACCCTGTTTTATGAAAATAAAACAGGGGCCTCTCGATTATTAGAGAGTATAAGACCCACTCCTTTTTCCTTTTATACAGTTTTTTTCTTTAAACAATAAACTTCTTTCAAAACAAACTTTCAAACAGTTTTTCAAACAACGCGTTTGTAAATAAAACAATCAACCATGTTTTTGTAAATATACCATGGGCCTCCATGTAGGTATAAGTCCCGAGCCCCTTTTGTACATACCCATTCCAGTACATGAAATTAGGTATTTCATTGTACGCATTTTTGTACATACACTTTTTGTACATACACTCTTTTGTACATACACTTTTTTGTACATACCTCGATCAGTTCGACTTTTTTTAACTTTGAATAACAAACCAAAAATGAAGGTTTCTTTAAATCTTCCCAAAAATACCATGGGCCTCCATGTAGGTATAAGTCCCAAGCCCTTTGTAAATACCTGTTTACATAGCCTTGAATAAACTCAAGTGGACTTCTCCCCGAGTGTGAGTCCCGAGCCCCCGTGTATACAAATGGATCATGCTTACAGGTATATTTCCTTCATAAACTCCATTATATACACACACTCTGTCATATATATAATTGTTCATACCTGTTCATGTTTGTTCATACTTGTTCATGTTTGTTCATATGTGTGATATATATGCCTGTTCAACTTAGTACAACACTAGGTTCCCTATAGCCTCCTATTGGGCTTCGTGCAAAGAATCTCCCTAGTTTAGGTTAGGACATAGAGTATGGTTTCCCGGTGAAATCGCTCTAAGAGCTCAAACCAACTATACCATGCCTCCCCTTGGGCTTTGTACAAACGAGTGACCCTCCCATAGCCTCCTCTTGGGCTTACAATGCAAGGACCCTGGATTGTCCCTCCCATAGCCTCCTCTTGGGCTTACAATGCAAGGACCCTCGGATAGCCTCCTCTTGGGCTTCGCACAAGGACCCACGGGCTTCTTATAAGCATCCCCAATATCCAAATCAAACACCCTAGGAGATTAGACATTTATCATCTCTATGCTAGGAGTATCTCTTCTATATCATCACAAACAATTAATCAATCAAACTTCTTTTTGCCACAAGGCTGGCTAATCAATCAAACTGTTTTACCACCGTACTGGATGATTAATCAAAGTTTTTGTCACAAGGCTGACTTCATTGAAACTTTTGCCACGAGGCTGGCTGATTAATCAAAACTTTTTGTCACAAGGCTGACTTCATTGAAAGTTTTTGCCACAAGGCTGGTTAAACAAACAAAAATCAAACAGATGTATGTGATGATATAGATTAGATACATCTAGCATTTAGACGACATTTGTCTATTTTCCTTTGCTTCCACTAGCATAAGTGGGAACTACGATTGCTCTGACTTTCTCAACATCCCTTTGAGAATACGTAGGCACAAGGTCGATCCTTGGCGAGCAAAACAAAACAAAAAAAACCATTCAAACCTTAGCACCCGTAGACCCGAGCTACAGATGCTCTGATTCCCTCTAAGGGATATGTATGCAGAGGATCGCGATGATCTTTGCGAGCATAATCAAACAAACACCTTAGGTCCCACCTATCTCACAACAGAACCTTCACCGTAGCATAGAATAAAAAACAATAAAGAACCCTGTAGAGTACTACAGATACGTTGGGTGCTAATACCTTCCCTTCGTATAACCAACCCTCTTACCCAAGATCTCCCCCCACTTTTAGGTTATTGCAGCTTTTTTCCTTTTCCTCCTTTGGAAATAATAAAAAGTTTGGTCGAAACAAAGAAAAATCATTTTTTATGAGTACTCGAGCCCAAAGAAGGCATCAGGTGTCTCATCCCACAAAAAAGAGGAATAAAACGGTTTTTCGCCCGCGACAGGATCGAACTCAATTTCACCAGCATCTATCATATCTTGTATTTTATTTTTCAGGGCCCAGCAGTGATCTGCGTCATGTCCTGGACAGTTTGAGTGATAGGCACATGTTGCATCAGGGCGATAATTCGGAGAGGAAGTGTTGACATTCTTTGGAGGACCTTTTAATGTGATCAGATCTGCTTTTAGCAAGTGCTGCAATGCCTGAGAGATTGGCATGTTGATTCTGGTGAAATTTCTTCTTGGTGCATCTGGTCGATGCGTATATTTTGGCTGTTGATCTTTTTGAGGTGCAGATGCGGAGATCAGAACTGCCCCTACAGATTGATGCTGCTCACTTTTGCGACTTTTCTGAATTTGTGTTGCATTGACCTCATTTCTCCCGCTGATGGGCCTTTTTGTAGTACCAGAGGAGGAACCTATTTGAATTTTTCCGTTTTGAATGCCACTTTCGACACGTTCTCCGGTCAGTATCAGGTCAGTGAAACCTGTTGATGAGCTTCCCAGCAAATGGCTATAGAAAGGGCCAGTTAAAGTGCCCATGAACATGTCAACTAGTTCGCGATCAGATAAGGGTGGTTGAACCCTTCCAGCCATATCTCTCCACTTTTGTGCATATCCTTTGAAACTTTCTTTTGGTCCCATAGACATGCCCCTTAGTTGAGTACGGGTTGGTGCAAGATCAGCATTGTATTGGTACTGTTTGTAAAAAGCAGCAGCTAATTCTTCCCAAGTATGAACCTTGGTATTTTCCAGCTGGTAGTACCATTCGAGTTGTGTACCTGACAGACTTTCTTGGAAGAAGTGAATCCACAACTTGTTATCCGTTGTATGAGGTTGTATCTTCCTCACATAGGATCTCAGACGTAGTTTCGGGCAAGAAACTCCATCATATTTTGCAAAGACAGGAACTTTGAATTTTGGAGGGATAACAACATCCGAGATGAGCCCTAGATCATTGAAATCTAAGCCAGGTATTTTTTGTATCTCCATAGCTTTCATACGGTCTTCCAGCTGTTGGTATTTTTCATTATCCGGTTCGTCCCCAGAATGATCATTTTCTTCATTTGAAGAGAGAGAGAGGGTTTAGCAGAACCCTGGTTACTTTGATTGTCTTCTTGTTCATCATCACCGACTATTTCAGGGATCGGTGGCTTTTTGAACTTTTTGACTGGGATTTTGATCTTCCTTTTCAGGTGACTCACGCCTACAGATCCTTTAGGCTTCTTTTTCTTCTTGATTATCAGGGCTTTCATTTCTTGCTGCCCCTTTGCCAGTTCCAGAATTGCCACTTGAACTTGGGCATTCTGTGCTTCGAGATTCTTGATGCTCATTTCGGATTCCATCTCTTCTGACTGAAATAAACAGCGAGAAGATGAGAAATCCGTCATGTGAACCTGTTATGCAATGTGTATGACCGGATGCCATGTGTATGCAATGTATGAAATGTATATGCAATGTATATGAATGCAATGTATGAAGTGAAATGTGTGTGCAATGTTTCAAGGATCTTAGAGTTTAGATTTGTTAAAGAAGAAACAAACGTTAGTTAATCAATTTATTTCTTTTTTCTTTTTTTGCTTCTTTTTTCTTTGCCTCATTTGGGCTTACAAGACAGAAATAAATGATCCTTCAGGTCTCCCGTGGACGCTTTCTCTTTGCCCCCAGGAATGTGTTGATCTGCTGTTCTTCTTGAAGCTGTCCGGTGAGCTCCAATATCCTTCTCTCATAGTCCTGACAGTATGATTTGAAGGTGTCTCTTTCCTCTTTGAGTTGAACCCAAGATTTTTGCAACTCTTCTAGGTCAGTTGGCATGTCCGGGTGTAGAATAACTTGAGGTTCATATCCTTCGACCTCTGGTTCAATAGTCACAGGTAGAACAGCAGGATATGGCATAAGGAGTTTCTGAGCATGAGTACGGACCCATCTGAGGTAGGGTTCCATAGGAATAGAATTCCATTGCCCCAGAGTTTTGCTTTCTATTCTATAGACACTGCCCCATGCATGTATGAACCTTCGTCGGTGTCTATGAGAATCATTCTCGTAATCAAACACAATGCCATGGATAATCATGTCATGAGGACCGTTGCTCCTTGCATATCCGAATTGGCGTTGAGCTAAAGAGGAATTGTAAGTGATGCCTCATTTGATGCCAAGGAGTGGCACATTAGGGTACTCTCCACAATGATCAATGATAGTAATGTCTCTTTGAAAGAAGTTGTTCCACCGGATATCTGAGTGAGACAAAGACAAAATCCTGCGAGACCAATGCATTCTTTGTTCATTTCTCAACACTGATCGGGGAAGATGAAATGTAAACCACCTAGCCAGTAGTGGTATACAGCACATGAGAGTTCCTCGTTTCTTCATGGTACGAGTGTGTAGAGAATGTAGAATGTCTCCCAGCAATGTTGGTACCGGGTTACGGATTAGGAAAAGGTTGATGATGTGTACACTTATGAACTGGTCGGGATTAGGGAATAAAACCAACCCATAGATCAAAAGTGCCATAACTTCCTCAAAAGCTGGATAACTTTTGTTTTCTAGCAGTAGTCGAGCCTTTTCCAATAAGAACTTGGCAAGTAAACCCTTAACTCCACTTTTTGTTTCCCAATTGGACTCGATTTCTGATTTCCGCAGATGTAAAGCAGCAGCAATGACTTCAGGTTTTGGAATCCTTTCTAAACCAGTGAAAGGTAATTGATTTCGAACAGGCAATCCCATTAGTTCAGAGAATTCTTCCAAAGTGGGTACCAACTGGTAATCAGGAAAGGTAAAGCAATGATGTTCAGGGTCAAAGAACTGGAACAGGACCCGTATCATGTCTTCTTCAAATTTTGAGGTAACCAAATGGAGTAGGTGACCATGCTTTTCAGTGAATTGAACATTCCTGGGGAATTCTGACACTAAGTCTTTTAGTTCAGATGGTACCGTTGAGATGTTGATTCGGATGTAATCTTTGGTGGCGGGAGCCATTACCTGCAAAAACAAAGGTAAACTCTTTGATCCTTGAAGTGTTTGGTGCAAAAAATGATATGCTTATGATGCAAACATGTGGCACACAAAAACAAATCAAACAATAGCCTTAGGTTTAAAGGCTTGCATGGAGCTGATAGGTGATACCCTCCCCACTGAAGTTGAGTTGGTTAAAACCTGTCCTAGAATAGCATTTGGGTTCTATGATCCTTGGAAGTAACATCTCAATACGGCGCTCGATCGGCCGATCAAAATATTCCTCGAGGATAACTAACTTCGATCAATTTCAAAGCTAGCCACTTAATAGGCCACAAGTCAAGTTCAACTAAAAAGGTTCTAAGACAAATTAGTGTTTAATGACATTTCGGAAGCCTAATATACTCCTTGATCGTTTTCAAGGGACATCAGTATAAACCAAAGTATCGCACTAACGATGACTACCAGATCAACCGTATCGGTACATGCCGTACAGTTTCCTTGGTCTATTGTCATATACTTAAGGTATCTCGAGATTCGGGTTAGAATCTTTCACACAAGCAAAATACCCAAGCAAGCCTTTGAAAAATAGAGCAATCAAGTCAATCAATTGAAAACATCGAAGTGATCTATTCTCTTAAGGTAACCCCTTTTGAAAACATTTTGTTTTTGAAAGTATCTCCCCAGCAGAGTCGCCAGTTCTGTGGACCTCCGATTTTGTTTTAATACCGGGCCATACCTCTGATCTGTAGAGATACGTGAACTGACTCTTTTTTGTCGCTTAATGCTTTCGCATTTTTTTGAAAATTCACAGAGTCGCCACCGACCTTTTATTTTATCCAATTAAGGAAAGGTTTATAAAAGAAACAGAAAAAAGACCTTTAAGAAATTCTGGGTAAGGGGGTAGGTTATACAAAGGGAAGGTGTTACCACCCTTTGTATCCATGGTTATCCATGGGCTCTTAAGTTTGCTTAGCTCACTTGTTTTTCGATCACTTTTCAATTGCTCTGAAATTGCTCATATGTGGTTTCAAATACTTTTGTAAATTGAATTTTGTAATGATCCGTGTGTGGATGTATACAAAATGCTTGTTTATCTTTCGAAAGATGTTTTGAAAAGAACGTTAACTTTGTAATAACCCGTGTTTGGATGTATACAAAGTATTGTCTTTTTGAAAGTTTTGAAAAATCAACAGTGTATGAGAATTTTGTTTGTTTTGATTTGAGCAAGCAAACTAGGAGGTCTACCCTGAGTTGTAAGGTCTTTATCCTATTTCCTTTAAAAATCTATCCTTTCACCGGATATAAAAGCAAGGTTCGATTTTGTACTCAAAACAGTGGAATTTTGACTTTGATTTTGGAAGAAATGAGAAGGGATTACCTTAAGAGGTGCAAGTGTGATTGTGATTGGATTCAGATATTTATCTTTGAAGTTAGTGATCTAACGGTTCAATTTTATCTTTGACATACACGCAGTTTATATGTGCTGGAAATTAAAATGCGGAAATGTAAAGTGCGGAAAGTAAATCTACGCTATTACATCGATTGTGCAGGAAACGTAAACTAGCCTATTTACATGAATTTGACATCCTATACATTTATCTAGGAATTTTAAATTGCAAGAAAAATAAAAGGCATATTTTTTTGGATTTTTTATGATTGGTTTTAATTATAATTAATGCATGATTAATTAAATTAAAATGAAGAAAAAAGATGAAAATAGATTTAAACCTAGAAATTAAGTTTAAAATATGTACAAAATATTTGTTAATTAATTTTAAAACAAAACTAATTTTTTTGGAATTTTTGAAATTGATTGGAAATTGATTAAGCTAATTAATACATAATTATACAAATAATTATACAAATAATTAAAACTTAAAAAGAAAATTATTCAAAATATGTACAAAATTAGTTTATAATATATAAACAATATTTAACACAAAGAACAATTTTTTACATAAAACAAAAACAAAAAACAACAAAAAAGAAAATTAACTTTGACTGTTGATTTTTCACTCTAACTGCTACATCAATATCTGAACAGTCAGTTGACAGCCAAACTGCTGGCAGTACAATTCTCAGTGTTTTGTACCATCAATCAAATCAATCTTTCACAATTCAAAATTCCAAGATTTTTGTTCTAGAAGTCTTCTGAATATCACGCGATTAGCAGAGACTCAACACTGCGCAAAAATCAGGTACGCTTAACTGTCTCCTACATAAACAGTCCCTGACTAGGGTTTTTCTTGTTTTTACAGGAGCAACAAGTTTCTGAGAGCTCAAATGGATTTCATACACATCCATATATCTCAAAGTACCATCATACAAATTTTCAAACTTCAATTCACTCAGACGCACCGTCAGCAGCTCAAACAGTCAACAGACGACCCGTTTGACCAAAAAAGTCAACACAGTCAAAAATGAAATTTTTTGTCAAAGTCCATATTTTGTCAAAGGATTCATCATTTGATCATTGGATGATCATAATTCATCAAGGAAAGATCAAAAATCAACAAAACCCTAAGATTCAAAATTAGGGTTTTTGCCTGAAAAGTCAACTCAACTTTGACTGATCATAACTCTCTCATCCTTCATCCAAAAAATTCAAACCAAAGCTTGTTTTGAAGGAAATTCAATTATCTTTCAAATGCCATTGATCCCATGGTCATTGGATTCACCATTTGAAAAATATGATCAAAGACATTACAGGTCATTTTCAAAGTCAACAAAAAGACACTTTTTTCAAAAGGACACACAAGGAGCTTCAAAAATCATTTTGACATGAGACCAAAGGCATTGGTTAGAGGACTCTTTGAGGTTTCCAAAAAGTGCAAGATCTCCTTCATATGACAAAAATTGAAGGATTTACACCTTGTTGAAGTTGGCTAAATTTTGGGAATATACATGAAATCAACATTGTTCAAAATGGCATTTTTTCCAAATGGGGCCAAGTTTTCAGCATTCAAACATCATTTCCATGTTACTATGGGCCTCCCACGACCAAGACTAAGCCCATACCTTTTTTTATCCATTTTTGCATGATTTTATCTTACTTTAAGATTAAAATTAAAAGGAAAATGCATGGATAAATGGTAGCTTACAAATCAAGCATGACTCACCCCAAAGAATCTTCATCTTTCTGCAGAGAAGTAAAGGGCAAGGCAGGTGCATTGAAGGCAAGGTGACTTGGTCAAGAATTCAAGCTTTTTTAATATTAAAGAATGCAAGATTTCAACAAAGGCAACTAGCTACATATTAGCTTCAATTCTAAGCACACATGGCTTATAAATAAGCTATCTTAGTTCAGCAACGAGAGAGGGACAAGTTCAGAAGCAAAGCTAAGCATAACACCTTTGTAATCGCTTGAAAAAATTCAAAGAAAACTCAAATTCGAATTTGTAATTTCTGCTCATTTCAATACAAACTAAGCATTCATACACCTTCCTTGAACATCACTGAAACTATCTCAATCAATTACAAGCCTTGAAGCTCACTGAATCGAGCTACACAGGTCAAAAATTGTTCAAACTAAAATCAATTCGTATCTGGCTATTCACACATGTTTAACAAGATGTAGACATACTATTGAGTTTGGTTTGAGGTGTAGATCATTTCTGGAGCTTTAATTAAGTTTTAGATGCGTATACACGAAACCACCATTTTAGGGTTCTTCATCCCAAAATTAGGGTTTTCTAAATTAGGCAAAATTACAGGTTCTGAATAGTACCATTGAGTTCGCATGAACAATACGAACTCAACCATACCATCGCGCCAAATTTATACTCACGTTTGCTTGTATTCGCTATTATTACCAGGTGTAAAAGATTGGGTTTTTTACACCACCTGCAAATGAACGGTGTAAAAACCCATCTGAAGGTTGAAGATGATGCGTGGCGCCCTCTGATTCGCTGGGAGGCGCGCGCGTGTTTTTTTAAACTGACTTGGAATTCAGTGTTTTGCAGGTGTTCCACGTGCTATGGTCCCTCACCATCTGGGCCTTCTGATCCATCCATCAACTCATCCAACGCCTCAGAACACGCACGCATATCATACTCCCTCATTTAATTTCCATACAGGATCAGTATCCTTTTATTTTCTATTTTATTTTCTATTTTATTTTAATTTCTTTGTTAAATTAATTAAAAATAGTTTTAAAAATCCAAAAAATACACAAAAAATATTTTTATACTTCTAAAATAATATATTATTTTCTG